>NC_041393.1:162764092-162779581 GCF_002162155.2 Triticum dicoccoides
TTATATTGCAGCGATAAGGCATCAAAATGTAACAACACGAAAAAACTACTATCCTAACATGATGCCAGAATTAAAGAAAATCATAATCCTTTTGCTCGTTACATTCCATCAAATGTTAGGTTCATCCTTTATGTAAAAATTAGTATTTTCAAGACTCATGGTTAGTTTGGTTTGCATCTACAACTCTACAACTCCATGCCTGAGATAAATAGGTGCCAGGACTAGGCCTAGGAAGATGATAGTTTTCTCCATGACGAGGCTAGCATGTGGTAAGGCTGTTTGGTTCATGCCTGGCCTGACAAAGAATTAACTGGGGCCCATACATATGCTAGTTACTATATATTAATGCTCCCGAGCAGCTATTGTAGAGGCAAGGCATCAGCCAGACATCCAAATTCGAACGCCTGGGCCAGGCTAAGTACATGCATGCAATTTTCGACCAGGCTAAGCACAGAAATCACCCCCAGGCCAAGCTAGTGCAAGCACCACCAGGCTACCAACCAAATGCCCCTCAGACAGCTCCCAGGCAGGGCTCAAGCCAGGCACCAAACACCGAGGATGCCAACCAAACAGACTCCCAGTCAAATGGACAAATTCAACCAGGCAACCATGCACTTTTCAACATCTAGCTTGTCCTTTTCTACTTGTGCTTATTGAAAGTTGTTCTTTTCCAATGGAATTTCCCTTGGCATATCAAATGCCCCACTAAGTCTATCTAACACCTATTACATCATTGCTTTGCTTTCTCGTGAGTTATAGGGGACTAACAAGCGAGCGGTTGGGGATATATATTAGGTAGACTTGTAAGCTATCATGTGCTGCTATGAAATAAATAATATGCAAGAATATAAATAACTTATTTGAAGAGGGCTGATCTCTTACATACCTTGCGGCCGATTCCCAATTTATCGATAACAACAGACTCAACTACAAATCTGACGTCAGATTTTTTACAATGGCAAATTATGTTTGCCAAGAATGTCAAGTTTAATTGGCAAGCATGATAAATCCGTCCCGGTTCATTTGTTTGCCATAAAATTACCGTGCTTGCCAATTAAATTTGACATCCTCGCACCAACATAAACTGCCATAAAAAATGTTTGCTTTGCCATACTTTAAAATACGACGTTAGATTTCTAACATTACCAATAACAAAATCCTATCTTCTTGCCTCCTATGCTAGTGTGACCCTGGCACGTACGGCCTCTCTACCCACCTTCTCTCCAGCCCATGTATCCTCCTCCCCATCACTCTCACTCCATCATATGTTCGTGTGGTTTAGCTTCATCTCGAATTTTGGTATTAACATTTCGAGAAATGCTAGACCAACGAAAGATTAGGTACATGTTTAACGTAAAAGGAAATGTGGAGAGTTAGGATTGGTGGAATAGAGGGAGGGAAGGGCCCACCCCATGAAAATCGGGGCGAGGGGGGATGATATAGTTAGGAAGTTATGTAACTTTCTGTAGTCTGATTTGTAGATGTAGGATTTATCGCTAACATTTCTTCACGAGGTTATCATCCTTTCTAGTATGACTGGTGACGTCTTCGATACATCCACTTAAAAAAATGATAATGAAAGGGATACTATTACCCTCACATCCAACTACAATGCTGCTTGTGTTTCTTCGTTGGTTGGCATGAACTCCTTTTTGGCAACACATGTGACTTTCATCGTCAACTAATCAAGAATAACATTGTGAAACCCTGCAATATATTTGTATACTAAATTATAGACTTTGCTCCTACGGTAGCCAAAGTTGGCAATCGTGTCATGCCCTGGAGGGGTAGATATAATACCCAGGCTGGTAAAGTTGCCTTGATTAATGCCTGCCTTAATTCCCTCCCAATTTTCCTTATGGGATTCTATCTGCTTACGATGGGCACTCACGCTGGGTTTGACAAACATAAAGGTGCCTTTTATTGGAACGTGGCTGACAACAAACGCAAATATCACATGATCAAATGGGACATTATTTGCAGACCAAAAAGCCTTGGGGGGGGGGGGCTGGGCATTATTAATACCCTTGTCATGAACAAATGCTTGATCATCAAATGGTGGTGGAAGATCATGACCACCACCTCGGACAAACCTCTTTGGTTCAACATCCTTAAAGCTAAGTATTTCCCTTCTTCTAGCCCTATGTTTGCTCGCACCTCGGGGGCTTCTCAGTTCTGGAAAGACCATGTTAAACTCAGGCCAATTTTCCAAGGCCTCGTCAAGTTTGTTGTTCAGAGCGGCAGATCCACTAGATTTTGTCTTGATTGGTGGTGTGGTTCGACTACGTTGGCAAACTCTTTTCCTGTTCTTTTTTCTTATTGTCCTTTCCCTAAGATCTCAATCTTTGAGCTCTCTGCCAATAATTGGGATCTGCAACTTCGTCGCTTTCTTTCTCCTGAAGAGTTGGTTGACTGACAGCGCCTTGTTGCCTTCTTCCCTGTGCTCTCGGAGGGGGAGGACTTGGTGGTGTGGCCCCACTCCCCTTCTGGTCGTTTTTCTGTGAAATCGTTATATGGTAAGCTGATCTCAGGCACCACCACTTCCAAATTCAAGTGGATCTGGAGGGCTCGTATCCCTCCTAAGATCAAGATTTTCCTCTGGCAAGCTTCTCGCGGGCGATTGCCGACTGGTGACCAGATCCGCAAATGTAATGGCCCTGGGTCTAACCGCCGTGCCCTCTGTGGGTTAAGAGAAGACACGATGCATATCTTCGTTAATTGTGTATTGGCTAAACTATTCTGGTGTTGTATCAGATCTTGGTTGAATGTGTCCTGGAGACCGTCCTCCTTCTTAGACCTTCGACTCTTGGCCAACAACCTGGTCGGGGCCCAGAGGAGAATGTTTTGGGTGGGCTTTGCAGCGATGTGCTAGACTCTTTGGACGACAAGAAACAAATTTACTATTAAAAATGTCTTTCCTGCTAAACCTGCTGTTTGCTTATTTAAAACTTGCATATTCTTGCAGCAGTGGAGATTATTGATTAAGGAGGAGGACAGGGATGCGCTCGATATGATGATATCCAAGATCCGGGCTTTCGCTATCTCCCTTTCTCCAGTTCAAGCCGGCAGTTAGGAGTTGTTGGCCCTGATGTTGTTGTCTTGTGTCTCTCCGGCCTGCGTGCCGTGTACTGGCTTGGGAGCCATGTACATTCTACTTTAGCCTGTGAGGTCTGGTTGATACTCCGTGTGTTTTGTGTGGATGTTCGCTGTGGATGGTTATGACTCTCCCTGGTAGCTTTATTTATAAAGCCGGGCTCTAGCCTTTTTCTCTAAAAAAATTATAGATGGCAACATTTGATTGGGGTGGCAAGAGGCTTCACCTTCCATTTGCTTCACTTTCATCTTAATAAGTGAGCAAGAGGTACTGCTTCACTATAAACCAATATCACAATACTCTAATACTCATTTGTTGTTAAGATGGAAAGACAAAATAAACTAACTAACGTGACTTGCTCTAAGACTGATGTCGACCTTGTCAGTTTAGCTTGGGTCAGTTTAATTTCTGCTGACATGGTTAGTCATGTTAAACATCTGTATGAAAAATTGCAAATATTCCACACTTACAATATTTCAACGGCGCTAAGAATAATCAAGTGTGGCTACTCATGGAAAACAACCTAATGTACAACAACTGAAGTTATAAAATTATTTTCTATTCCATTAGAGTCATCATTGACACAATACTGAGTTTCCTTAGTGGTTCATGTAGCTATACATAAATCATGGTTGCGCACATCAGTGTGTAACAAGAGCTCCATAACTAAACCAAAACACAAAGCTCATTTCCGGGGAGGTCTTCCATAAGTATCCATTCCCGTATGGCCGCATCAGACCATCACGACTTCTCAGCTCGGCATTCACTTTCTCCTGTTCACCAGGTCAGCCAGCATACACCATCCTTGTTAAATCATCACGCAAGTATCAAGAGCGCACAATAACAAGAAGTTAGAAATACTCGTTGATTATGACTCCAAAGCATGCATGGGGAAGCGTTGGCCGACTCGTGTCAAGCACAAATCTGCAGGTCTACCTTCAATATCTATATGTTAGAAGGGAGAGAGAGATTTAGTGGAATAGTTTGTTGTATTGCTTGAGCCTTGTGGGCATATATATAGGAGTACATGGTCATCTTGGAGTATAAGGCAAGGTAGAATAATATCCTACGTTATCCTAGCTTTCCTAATAATCACGATACTCAACATTCCCCCGCAGTCACAACGATAGCGACGCAGATGGTGAGACTGGAGAAGAATTCAAAGGGAAGCCGACGGACACCCCCCCACAATCGGAACGGTCGATGCATCGCGGAGTCGTGGCTGGAGTGAAAACCAATGAGGTTGCTCAAGCAGGCGGTAGCCCTTTGTGCCGTTTGTCGATGTAGCCAAGAGCGTGGGTGGTGGAGCCGTGGTCGAGGTAGCCATGCGAAGAATGCCGTGGTCGATGTCGAGTCGGGATGGCCAGTGTCGAGGAAGTCACCGTGAAGCCGCGGGCGCAAGAGGGCGCTGAGTTAGTCATGGGCGCAGTGGTGACGAGGTAGTGGTGCGCCGGAAGGATGATGGTGTTGATGACGCGGCGCGGCGGGTTTGCCAAGTCCGGGGACACATCGTGAACGAAGGCACGCACCGGTGTTGCCAGCATCAGGCATGCGTAGACGGACGAAGACGAAGTTGACGAAGCCCCGACCAGGCTTGCCAGGCCCGGGGACACATCGTGGATGAAGGCACGCATCGGTGTTGCCAGCACCAGGCATGCGTAGACGAGGGACCTGCACGAGCTGTACGCCATGTCGGAGAAGTCGGGAGGGGCCAGCAGAGAAGAACTCGACGACGATTGTGGCGTCCATCGACGCGGGGCCGATGTCACCAATGGTGGTCAGAGTAGACGAAGTGGTCAGGGTAGATGACGGCGACGCTGACGACGGGCTGGTGCTTGGACGAAGACGAAGGGGGTGGACGGGCGGCGGCGGCGGCTACGGAGGTAGCGGCGGCAGCAGCCAAAGAAGAGCGGCGGCGGCTAAGTTAAAAGTGCGGTGGCGGTGCTCGAAGTAGGCGAAGAACCCTGACAGCATGACGAAGACCGGAGCGGACGATGGCGTTCCCGCGCCAAGGGAGACGGCGTGGCGCATACCACGGGAGGTCGACGCGCGGTGACGGTGGAGTGGATCGCGGGCCGCGGCGCTACAGCCCGAAGCGGCGACGCAACGGCGGCAGGAGGGTCGGGGCGACGGCAGGAAGACCTTGGGGCGGCAGCGGGGACCGCGGGCCGCGACGCTGCGGACCGAGGGGGTGACACCACGGCGGTTCGCAAGTCGGTGCAACCACGGGGACAGCCTCGGGGCGGCGGCAGGGACCGCGTATCGCGGCACTACGGCCCAAAGGAGCGACGCAGTGGCGACGCACGAGTCGATGCAGCCGCGAGGAAAACCACGGGGCGTCGGCGCTACGGCTCGACGGGGCGATGCAGCGGCAGCCTGATGCTCGATCGGTGGAGAAGCGCGCTGAACTCGGGGACGATCTTCACGGGACCTGCGGAGGCGCGCGTAACCGACAGGCCAGGTCAGTCACGCGGCGTCGATGAGGCGGATCGCTCTGGCGAGCGGGTGATCAAGTCGATCGCGGCGGCAAGCGGGTGATCAAGCCGATCGTGCACGAGGTCGGGGACGCCGCTCGGTGGAGGCGTGGTGGCGGCGGAGTCCGAGATGAAGCCGGCGACGGCGTGAGACGTCGTGCGGACGAGCTTATCAGCACTAGCACCCGGGCTGCCAAAGCAACGCCAGCGCCCGGGCAGCGAGGCCCGAGCGACCAACGGAGCTGCGGCGCCCGAGTTGAGGCAGCCGACGAGCCTGACGCAGCCGTCCCGTCGCAGCCAAGGACGAGGCCGGCGAGGTAGACCGTCGGGCCGCCGTACAGACGCGGCGGAGGCGGGTGACGTGGATCGATGGGCGGGCCGGCGCACGAGTGACGGGTATGATTGGTCGTCGCATGGCGCGAGACCGCTGGGTCGGGGCGATGCAGGTGTCCCGGTAGGAGCAGGGCGGTGACGGCCGGCGCAGGGCGACGGGCGGACCGACGCGCGGACGGCGGCTGGCCCTGACGGGCCACCTCGACGAGCGTGGCCGCCGGATCGAAGGAGAGGCCGGCTGGTCGCGCCGGGGTCGGAGTAGAGGCGCTCGGGGTCGACGGCGGTGGTGGGCGACGCAAACCGATGAATAGATCGGAAAACCAAAAAGAAACCGCGCAATCAAGATGACCGGCGGGAGAGAGAAAACCCCGGAGCAAGGCTCGAGAAAAGACTCTCTAGGACACCCGGTCAACACGACCGGCGGACGAACCGTAGGTACGGGCGGCGCGGCCCCCGGCGGCGGTCATGGAGGCCGACCTCCCCGGGGTCGGCGCGCAGGTGCGGAAGCGGCGGCGGCTAGGGTTTAGGATCGACTTGCGATAGATACCATGTTAGAAGGGAGAGAGGAATTTGGTGGAATAGTTTGTTGTATTGCTTGAGCCTCGTGGGCATATATATAGGAATACATGGTATCGAAGCCAAGAGGTCTTGAGTTCAAGACCCGGCTAGCGCAATTAAAATTGCAGCCCACTTTCGGTCCACGTTTAGGCCTGAGGGAGCCACACGTGAGGGAGAATATTGACGTATAATGTGCTGCCTAGTCTCTTCCATCAGATCGGTCTTTGATTGCATTGACTAGAGCATTCACTTCTGCCGTATACATGGCATGCCATCTCCAGGCACACTAGCCTACACTGACGCGGCCACACCATGACCACACCAACAATGAAGCATGGTTCCGGATGCCAACACCATGACCACACCAACATTGAAGCATTGAGGATATTGGGGCATCCTCTCTTGCGTCAGCATCAGCTTCTTGACCGGTGTTAGGTTCGTGTTTGATGCCTTGTTGGGAGAGGATGATGTCGTGTCAGGATGACCTATCAAGATCCTAGACGGCGTCGAGTTGGTGGTATACCACAGGTCCCATTGACAATTATTTGGTTGAAGCCCGAGGAACATAACATAAGGGTTGAGAAAAAAGCAGGATCGAAGAGAGGACTCGACTTTAAGGGGCAGGGTGATAGCATGGATAAAAAAAATAGCTCCCGAAGTTAGTTTCTTGTCAGACCTTATCGTGGAGTTATTTTTTCACGTACTCTAAAAAAAAGAGTTTAGACTCTGGTAGAGAGATAACACCATCATGCATTCACCAACTCAACTCTATTTAATAGAAATAGTTGCTTCAGTTTTGTCTAGAACAATAGTTGGTTCAGTAGATGAAAAGGCTGATACATATAATAAAGTTGGTACTCTTCTTTTCAAATTTCATTTTACCGTAGAACATGGTTGGTAACGAGTTCTTACTCTGGTATCGAACAGCCCCAATGCCATATCATGTGCACATGTGCTCCGATCAACATTAATAAACAATAGAATTTACCGCAACAAACAAGCACTGGAATCTTTAGTACGTGTTCATTCATCCAGCCTAGAGTGAAATATCAGTGAACAACAAATGCTCCCAACCAACCTCCATCTCTTGTCGCTTTAGAGCATCTTCAATAGCTTGTCTATATGGATGTCTATACTCGTTTTCCACGACGTGAGTCTAAAACAGGCGTCCAACAGCTTATCTATATGGTCGTCCAAATATACACATCCTTTAAATTGACCTTGACAATGTCCACGCCTGAACAATGTGAATGTGTTGTCTAAGCTCAGCTGTAGTCATGATTTCTTCCTCTCCCCAGCAACGGCCCACCTGTCATGGTCCCTGTATATAGACATTCCGATGCAAAACTGGATGTGTATATGAGGGAATCTTTTTAGACCATTGTCTATATAAATATATAGACATCCAAATATACACATGCTATTGAACAGAGAGATTTGTTCTTATGTTCATCCAACAATTCCCGGTTTTCTGTCTCTCGGAGTGGCAAAGCAGGATGGAGGAGAACCATGAGCACGAGAGGAAAGAGATGAAAAAACCGCAAAAGTATGATAAGTGCACTAGGAATGGTAGAGATCGGAGAATATACTTGTTAGTGCTTTTTTTTGACAAAGTTGCACGAAGAACCTACTCAGCGGCAAAACTATGTGCAGTGGATGAAAGTTTCATTGGCTGAGTAGCTCGGTTCTAACACTCCGTAACTTAGCAGTACTAGCAATAGTTTGATAGTAAAATTATTTCCAAGATAAACGTCAATTAATGTTGATTCCAAGGTTAATTGTGATTAATGCAATTATGTCATCAAATTATGATTAATGCAATTAATGTGTTTCTAAATTGTCGAAGATGTGGATACATGATTGAAGCAATGTGAGACGTTAGATATAGGTGGTTGAATGTTGAGATCACTTGAATTCATCAGATTCATGCTTTTATAAGTAGTTGTAGATAGGGAAAGAGGCTTGCAGAATACCAGCACGATATCTTAGTTGTCACAAGGGACTCCCGACCCTCGTCTCGCCCGAGTCGAGCGACTCGGGGGGAACCCCACTCTTCGGTGGACTGCCCCCACCTCCCGCCCACCCCCGCGTCGCCGTCGTCGGAGGGCCGACCGGCGAAGCCGTGCAGGGCCCTGGGATGGCGGGGGCGGGGGCGTTTCTCTGTTCTCTTCCCCCCCTCGCCACTTGCCCCACAGATCCACTCCCTGGCGGCGCCGGCCTGCCCCAGCGTCTCTTCCCCTACGTGTTGGCTACTCGGGTGGCCTACCCTTGGTTGTCGCTCCTCTGTTACGGTTCACCCTAGTTGGGATCCCCCCCCCACACACACACACACACTGGTCGCGGTACTCCCTGACCGTCCTTCATGGTAGCCCGGTGCGCCCTACTCGTTGCGGCTCCCTGATACGTGTCCGACATATCTATAAATTTTTATTCTTTTATGTTGTTATCATACCACTTTTACAGATGTTTGGCAACAATTTATATTAATTCTATTTGAACTAACCTATTAACCCAATGTCAAAGGCTAGTTCCTATTTTCTATCTTTTTGGGTTTTTAGGTGAACAATTAACGGAGCCGGAATGACCTGAAAATTTACACTGATGTTTTGTGGAATATATTTAAATTTTTGGCGCAAGAATCAACACAAGACGGGGCCCATGGGATCCACAAGCCAGGGGCGCGCCATGTGTTCTTGTGACCCAACCGTAAGTCGGTTGGAGCTCTTCTTCGGGGTGCAAGGGAACTAATATTGGGGGAAAATCATCTTAAAATTTTAGCCCAATCTGAGTTATGGATCTCCGGCTATTTAAGAATGATATTCGGCCAGAAAACAAACTGGACCGAAATCAGAAAGAAACCCTAGAGAGAGAGAAGAGGAGAGATCCAATCTTGGGGGGGGGGGCACCCGCCCCTCAGGGGCCATGGAGGCCAAGGACCAGAGGGGGAACCCTTCTATCATCTGGGGGAAGGCCAAGCAAGAAGTAGAAGGAGGGGGCTCTCTCCCCTCTCTCTAGGTGGCGCCGGAGCACCGCCGGGGGAACCATCGTGTCGTAGATCTACTCCAACAACTACGCCACCTTATCACCAACTTTCTCCCCCTCTATGCAGCGGTGTAACCTTTGTCACCCTACTGCAATCTCTACTTGAACATGGTGATCTATGCCATATATTATTATCCAATGATGTGTTGCACCTCTATGATGTTCGAGTAGATTTCTTTTTGTCCTGCAAGTCAATTGTAGTATGATGTGGTTGATACGAGTTATACGTTATTATGGTGTTGTCCTATGGTGCCCTCGGTGTCACGCAAGCATGTGGGGTTCTCACTGTAGGGTGTTGCAATATGTTAATGATTCATTTATAGTGGGTTGCCGGAGCGACATAAATCTAAACCCGAGCTCGTGAGTTGTTACATATGGGATTAAAGGGGACTTTTTACTTAATGTTATGGTTGGATTTTATCTTAATGACCTTTAGTAGTTGCGGATGCTTACTAGATTTCCAATCATAAGAACATGTGATCCAAGAACAAAAAGTATGTTAGCTTAAGCCTCTCCCTCATAGATATGATAAGTATCACTATCGTGTCATATTCAATTGCCTAGGGATAAAGCTTTTCTCATTGTTCTTCAAAAACTTTTACTTATCTGTCCTTTTATTAAAACATCAACTAACTCTTTATTATCTTGCAAAGCTATCTTTTTATTCGCAAAGTAGTTTTATTTCTTGTTTCTAGGTAAAGCAAACCTTAGGGCGTATAGAGTTAAATCGGTGGTTGATAGAACTTGAGAGAATATTAATTCTACCTTTAGCTCCTCGTTGGGTTCGCCGCTCATATTTATCGAGAAGGCTACAACTAATCCCCTATACTTGTGGGTTATCACTCCCCACGCTGATCCTTCCCATCCCCTGGTTCGACTCCGGGTCAACTTCTTCGGGAGGCGGCCATGGAGGTGTCTGGTTGTCTTCGGCGGCGACTGCTTCCCGCAAAGCGTCGGACGAGAGGTTTGGTTGCCCGTGAGTCTCCTTCACCACCCACCCACCCCAGCAGGGGTGGCTTCGTCCCGGCGACCATGGAGCTGCGCCCCCTCCTGCGTCCATGGCCTAACAACGCGGCTTCGGATCTGACACGTCCTGGGAGCTGTGCTCTTTCTGGCTCCTTTGGCTCATTGGCTTCTCGGCATCTCCGCACCACCATCACCCTGCTGGTGCCCTTGGTTGGCCGTCCATCCCGGTGCATCATCGATTTCGACATGTTTTGAGAGGTGCGTCCCCTTCTAGCTCTCTAAGCCCGTCGGCGTCCTTGTTGCTCCGGTCCCGGTGGCCTGAACTTGCGCTCCCTTCCGGATTCTGGCTCACCCCGGTCTCCAGCCACCTTCACATCCCCGTCGCCTTCATTCCGCTCAGCCACACAACCTTGCCCTCGTCCGAGGCTCGCGTGTCCAGCGGCACCCGGTGCCTCCTTCGGTGTTGGGCGTGGCTCCCTTCTTGCAGACACAGCTCTGGCCTATGCCCAACTTCCTCTACTCCGGTTCGTGCTCCGACGGCTTGGGATTGCTCAGATTTTGGCCAGGGAGAAATCCTTGCATCCTATGCTGGCAGCGGCAATACCCGCGGGAGCCATCCCCTTCTTGGAGGCACCGCCATGGCCGTTATTTGTGCCCCTCTTCGAGAATCAGGGGAAACCCTAGGTTCAGTTTTCTGGATTGGGCGACGACGACATATTTGTGTCATTCTTATACATGAAGGCCTCGTCTCGTTTGCTCGCGGCGTCCTCGGTGCTGGATTTGGAGAGGTTGGTCGTCTAATTGTTAGTTGGATTGTTTCTTTGGTCAGCGAGTTTAGCTGTGTTTTCTTTATTTGGGTCGAGCATCTCATGCCTCTCTGCTTCGTTCTCCATGTTCACGCCTCTTGGGTCCGTGTCATGTGTGTACCACCTCTTGTACTCAATCTAACTTTTATCAATAAAATGATACGCAAACATCCTGAAACTAGTTCACCTCCAAGGCATTGTGGTTTCTTGTTTGTTCCCATGTGGGTAGCAGATAGAGCCATTCTACATTATCCACGTGGTTGATTGAGTATAAAATACTCCCCTGATGACTTACGTATTTCATCAACCAGGCCAATAGCTCCAAGACTGATGTCTGAGCTCGTCAGTTCAATTCCTGTGATTGAGAAGCGTACAAGGAAACAAGAGAAGACCTGTATGCGTGTGATTAGTCTTGCTGAACATCTCTACGGAAAATGCAATTTCACACTTACAGTTCCAACGCCACTAACACAAATCAAATACGGCTACTCCTGGAAAACAAACTAATCTACAACAGCGGTCGTTAGAAATTTTTGTTCTATTAGAATCATCATGCCGCTATATAATATCATGGTTGTACAGAGCTCCGTGTAACTAGAGCTGCGTGACTATCATCTGCCCCGCTTTCCTCAGGAAATCTACCAGTTTTCAGCAACAGCACAACTTTCAATCGAGCACACCAAAACCACATCAATGCATTGAAAGCAAGATAGCAGCAACATCACTAGACGACTAATAATGAGCATACTACAGCACATCTACCTTTCCCTGTTGCGCTTACAGGGTGCTTAAACACATTAATTGACGATTGGCAGTACCGCCAGCAATTGTCTCACTGCATATCGTGGTCCAGAATAACTAAACAGAACTGGATGCTAAAAGTGGGCGACAAGGCTTCCAGATGGAGGAACGTCGCAGGGTCATCGTCGATGTCAGCTCCTGAGTCCAACAAGTTTGCACATTTTAGCAACAAACCCACCATCGCCCTTGCTAACTGCAACAGGCTCCTCCACCGGCTCCTTGAAATTAGCCTTGTCACTCAGTTCTTCAAATGCGTAGACAACATTCTGTAGCCGGGCAACAAACTCGATTAGAAGCGAGGAAAATGTGGCCAAGGATAAGGCGCTTGCACTTTGATATGTTTTTGATTCCGTGTCTTCAAGTGGCAGGTTTGGATGGAACGTTGTTCGAGCAGGCCAATGTGGTAGCTTCTTGTAGCCGTCTATGGTTGACGATGAATCATATCTGCTACGGAATGAACTAGCAGCAAAGGTCTTATAATGGTACGCCAAAGTTTGATCAGCAATGGTAGGTTCCAACGCTTCATTCTTATTTTCTCTTCCCGCGATAAGGGTGGCATTCATGACATCTTTGATTCCTTCAGCTCGCTTGCTAGTGTGCCACGCTTCAGTATTCACCAAAAGATATGACCTCTCATCAATCTTTTTTTGCAACTCTTCAGCTGCCAAGTGGACTTCAAATAGAATATCTGAAGAGCTCAACTTTGTCATTGTCTTAACGTTGTTCCCAAGCTCGCGCAACACTTTAGCACATTCTCTGCCCACTTTATGAATTTCTGAACTAAAGACCTTTCTGCTTTCCGATGGTGCCTAAAATCAGATGTATATAGTTGTTTAGGAAAAACATGCACAACTTCAACAGGTAGTCAAGGAAACTATATTAGCAAACCTGAATTTCTGAAAGAATGCAACCATGTAGTGCCATGGCTGCGAAGGAACAATGCCTCAGTGCTCCACCAACTTTAGTGAAACTCTTCCAAGGATAGCTCATCGTTTTGTAAGGGCCATGGGGTGGTTCCCATATAGCATCATCTAGCTAGAAGCACATACAAAAGAACCGATTAAACATTGACATAAAAAGGTGAGATAATCTAAATAGAAGTGTTAGCTTTAGAGCAAGATCAAACCAAGGTTTGCTCTTGTGCTGATGCTTCAATAGCTGCCCTGTACCCACTGTATAGAGGATCATCAGAAGCTTGATATAGAAGTATCCTTGAAGAAATCCTTTCATATTCCATGCATTTCAGATATTCATCAACACAGCCTAGAATGAACAGCAAAATTGGCAATAAAGGCGTAAGAATCAGACGTATCTACACTCTACAGCCATCGCAATGATACAACTAATATTTTCTACCTGTTCAGGGAAATTTAAACAATTCAACATGAGAAATGCTATGATTTCGTGGATTAGTGACATCATGGCAACCTTTCCACCCCACCAACGTCGTGAAAAGGCACCTCCTTGGTGGTCATGCTCACAGTGTGGTGGATCTGGAAGTAGCAAAAGGCTGCCGTCTTCGACAACATAAAACTCAACGTCACCAACTTGCTTGACAATACCAAGCCTGAGGTTTGGCAGTGAGCTAATGCAGGGGCAATTGGCCTGGAGGCGCTTCTCAGTGCCTAGCACTTGGGAGTGTTGCTTCGAATTTTTAGGGGTGACGGTCCTTTTGGGCCTATACATAATTTTTCCCAAATGATAAGTGCCACACGTGTGGCATGAAGCAATCTGGCCCTGGCGTTTTTTACAACTAAAGTTGCCACCCGAAAAGAAAAAACAAACCCCCAAAAAAACTGAAATTTGCCATCAGAAAAGAAAGTTGCCATTCTTGATAAGTAAAGTTGACATCCTCGCGTCACTAAACTTGCCATAAAAAACGGGAGTTGCCATGTGTTTGTGCCACACGTGTGGCACTTATCAGGGTCCTATTTTTTTTCTACTATCAATGCATCAAGAGATGCAAGGCTTGTGCGTTTTCTTGTAAAAAATTACGATGATTCTAAGCATCAATTTTTTTAGGGGGTAGAAGGTTTATACCTTCCAAGGAATTTGCAACACCAGCAAAATTCTTTGCAACCAAATTGTGCAAGTCCTCTCCAGCCCAGATTGGGTAAATGCCTATATTGATTCCCAGACTGACACCAGCACCAAGAGCAATGAATACAAATCTGTTTACAGCTGTATCAGTGAACTTCCCTGTGCTGTATCCAGAGACCATGACATAACCGAACGTTAGCAAGAACACACGAAATCCATATTCATAAGGCTTCATCTTTGGGTGCTGCTTTGCCAAGGTTGTACAAAAACCTAGCAGTCAAAAACATAAAGCCAATAGACAACAAGTTAGATACAATTGCATAACATGCACCAGGAAATGAACTCAGCATGCTTTTGATGCTTACCAACAGTGAAGGTGCTCAGAACAATAATCACTTCTTCCATTTCCCCCAGGTTTTTGGCCGATTCAGCAATTGCTAGAGCAAGCCCTCCTGCAGTAAGTGTTCCTAATCCCCTATTGAAACCTCTGCTAAGTGTTGCACCTGCATAACAGTGGACCAAATTAATGAAGGGCAATAATATTTTTGAATGTACACACCATGAAATTTAGCATTAAAAGTTCCATATCAGTGAGAGGCAGGTAAAACAAATACAAATTGTAAATATCTTCATACTTACATTCCATATCGAAATGGTATTATGCAGACCAGCAAAACTACAGGAGAAAGAAAGAGCCTTCACCAGTTGCTAATTAAGAACTGCACGTCAGAAATAGCATCTTCGGTCCATGTTAAGAACTGCATAACGCACGAGCGTGCATCTGTGTAAGTTCTACAACGGGTACTACAGCAAAGGGTTCCAGCCACTGAACTAGAATCTATAGTAAGAGAGTTCAGTGGTGCTTTCTAACGATCATAGTGAAAGTTTAAAACATGTGACTAGGTAAAAATAAATAACGATATGTTGGTTGATAACAACTTCAAGTATGGAGCTAGATATCCCATTAAAGGGCAAGCTTGCAACCAGCGATATACACTACACAAACAACGCTACCATTAAGGTTGGTTTCTGCATCACGGTGATACTATGAAAGATCAGCAAGCAACATCCAGGAAATGGTAGCCTTCCATCAGTTGCCAGTTAAAACATTACGAATATTTGGTAAATTCTGTTTAGTAATTACCCCTCCAAACAAGATACATTTATTTAACTAGTCATCATGGGTGTGTCTACCATTTCATAATAGGTTCTGCAGCTGGTCCAAGATCAACGCTGGCCCAAGTAAAACTGTAGAACAAAATTTAGTGGCACTTTCCATCACTCATAGATAACTAAATTAATGGTGCTTCCTTACAGAAAAAGTCAACAGGCTCAATATTCAGAGTGGTTGGCCAGAAGCCCAGAACCAGTTCTT
>NC_041393.1:162779904-162801989 GCF_002162155.2 Triticum dicoccoides
AAGAAAAACAGAATCTGCAAGTAGACAGGTGGGGATCCACTCCCCCCGGTGATTATTCAAAAAGAAAAAACAGAATCTGCAAGTTCACAATACTGTACTCCTTCCGTCCAAAATTCTGTCTTAACTTATTTAGGTACGGATGTATCTAATACTAAAATGTAACTTGATACATCCGTATTTAGACAAATCTAAGACAAGATTTTTGGGACGGAGGAAGTACAAACCATAGAAACACCTGTAACTTAATCGATCTATCTACCACCAGGTCAACTTCAACTCTCCATAGCAGGCAGCGCTGCAGAACTGCACCGAACATAGTGTTAACATTACCATGCTCCAGGGGTCCACTTCATAACAACAGAAGTTGAAACTTGGAAGGGGCTCAGAAATGTTGAAGAAAGTGAAGAGAGGTGGATCAAATCGCTGCAAAGCACCGAGTCGGAGGGAGGGGGCGGTCGGATCGGAACGTGCGTACCGATGCTGAACTCGAAGACGACGACGGCGGTGAGGAGGGCCCAGACGGAGTGGCTGACGAAGTCGCGCGGCTCGCGGACGAAGGCGAGCAGCGACATGAGCGCGATGGCCAGCGCGACCTTGGCCGCGAACACGGGCTTCCGCGGGTCGGACAGCGCGAGCGCCGACATCTCCGCCGCCCCCGCGGCCAGCGCGCCCCACGCCCGCGCCGCGGCGCGCCGGAGCGCCCCCTGCTTCGCATTCCCGATCCCCTCCCCCGGCGGCCCTGGCAGGCTCCACGCCGACGAGAGCAGCGGGCATTCGCCCCCCCGTTGGTCCTCCAGCGTCGACCACTGTTCCTCCCGCGGCAGGAGCGCGGCGGCGGCGGCGCCCATCCCCATCCGCCGGGGAAGTCGCTTGCACGAGGATCGGTGTCGGTGCAGTGCGTCCGTGCGTGCAAGGACGGACGGGTTTGGCTGGCGGAGACACGAGAGATTATATAGAGCATCTGGTTACCCTTGGATATGGACGGGCGGCTGATCACTAGCTTAGCAAACGAAGGGAATCATTACGCAGACGCGCCAGATTCTTCAACCCACGCGCAGGGGCGTCACGCATGACTAAGCGCGAGCATCTGCAAAAAGTCACTTTGGAGCACGGGTGCATTAGAGCCCTATATTTTGAATTGTGCCAAAATGTTATTCTGAAATTTTCAAATAATCCTGAAAATAAATAAACATGTTTATATGGATCTATTCTATATTACACGTGTGCAAATTTTAATGCTCAAATAAGTAACCATGTGAGTTACACAAAAATGACAAAATCATGATTTTGGACAGATGAATAGTGCATGTATTATTCACTATTTGAAAATCACCATTTTGTTATTTTTGTATAGCTTACATGTTTACTTTTCGTTACCAAACTTTACACATATGTAATATACATCCATATGATCAGGGCGTCACGCATGACTAAGAGCATCTCCGCTCGTTCGGCCCCCCAACGCATCGCCCGGCGCTATTTTGACCCTTCGGCCGGCGCTTTTTTGGCCCTAGGGGCGATCTAGTTTCAAGCCACGCCCCCAGGTGCCACCCCTAAAGACGTCATAAATTCAAACTTGTCATTCCTGCTACCCAAAAAAATGCCACAAGTTCGGCGATCAGTTCGGTGATTACCTTGCCACAGTTCGGTGATCAATAACTCGAAAGTTCGACGTTTAAAAGGAAGGATGAGTAGGCAATGCATCAAACGGCGGCGTCGACCTCCGGCGTCGGACTGGCGGGAGTTGGCGTGTGTGGGCTGGTCGGCGTCGGCGCGACTTCTGTGCTGGGCCTCGTGGAGGCATCATCGCTCGGGCTTGACGACGGCGTTGGGGTCGGCGTGGGAGTTGGCACAGCCACCAACGGCATCTGGTTCAAGATGAGGCCACACTCCGCCAGGTACCACGCCTTGACCTGCTCGTCCATCATCGACATGTCCTCTCCCCCATCAGGAATGCCAGGTTGGTGTTCCTCTTCTTCGCAGCGACGATGGCCTGGAGCAGGTCGAGCTTCATGGCGCTGTTCGTCATCAACGCCGACCACCGCGCCTCGGTTTTTCTCTTCCCTCTGGGCGGCGCGGGTCTTGGCTTCCCCGAGGCACTACTCGATGGACGCTTGCAGCCGCACAATAGCCGGCACGGCGTCCTTCGCCGACTTGGCTCGTTTGTTGCCGTCCGGGCACCCATTGGTCGCGCCTGACGTCGGCGCGTACGGCTTGTATGTCTCCTTGGTCTTGGCGAGGGTGCGCCGGACGTCCTCCCACTTCTCACACTTCTCGATCCGAGAGAACACATGGAGGTACTTGAACTCTTGGTCGGTGTTGCTGTCCTGGTAGTACATGGCGAACGTCCGCACCATCTGCACCGAGGAACAAGTGTCGGCGACGAACGGCGGAAATGAGCGAGGGACCGGCGTTTGTGCATACCTGACCCTCGATGTTGGCGCCGCTTTCCGGGCGAGCCGCGACCTCCTCGACGATCCCATGCCATTTGTTGCACGCCGTTTGGATGACGCCCAATGGTTCGCCATGGCCTTCGAGTCACGCTTGTGGATGGTGGCGAAGTAGGGGTCGACCAACTTGCGCTCGTCGAACTCCGACTTGATGCGCTCCTAGTACGTGTCGGCGCTCTGGTTTGTGCTGGTGATCGGGTTGAGGCAGACGGTCTTCCACGCTTCGTTGAGACACTCGTCTTGTTTGGACGCCCACTTGACGAGCGGCTCGCCAGTCCTGGCCGTTCGATTCTTCTTCTTCTTCCCTTTCCTCGCCAGAGCAGGCGCCGGCTCCTCATCCTCTTCCCCGTAGTCGAGCTCATCGTCCATGTCGCCGATGAGGTCCATTGTATCGTCTTGGGCATTGAACTCGGGGGAGGCGGCGGCGGAGGCCCAGCCGCTCGTGATGATGTCGTCCATGTTGGCTTCCATCGCGTCGGGGTTGCCGAGATGCGACGATGAGGCTTGCGAGAAGTGTAGTGCACCACGGTGCAGAGGCAGCATTGGGGAGGCTGCGTAAGCCGGCGGTGAGTAGGTGTACGGAGGGTACTGGTCGCCGGTGAATGCGGGTGAGAGCGTGCGCTGGGCGGGGTGGCCATGCGAAAAGGCGATGTTGGGGTTGAACCCGCCGTGCGCGTCGCTATCGGCGTAGCCAGGCGAGGGTGCGCACCCCCAGGGGTTTGTCGACGGCCGAGAAGTCGGTCGGCGACCCGACGTTGTGCTGGCTCCAGGGAGCGTGCGGGACGTGGCCGTTGGATGGATTCATCATCCCCGCGCGAGACACCTCTGCTTGCTCTGCCGTGCGAGACGCCTCCGCCTGCTCTGCCGCAGCCGCCGCCCTGTCCCGGGCCTTCTTGGTGTTGAGCCTGTTCCGCCGGTCGGTGGTGACAGCCTCCCGGCGCTGAACCTCCACCTTCAGTCAGTGTTCGACATGCCCGGTGGTTTGGAGGACGGCGCCATCGGCTTCCTCTGCTTCGGCTGGGTGGCATCGACATCGGTAGCGGCGCGAGGGGTCGTGTACTTCTTCGGCGGCATGGAAGCCGGATTGAGGGAAGATGGAGGAGAATGGCGGGAGAAGAGGGGCAAAAGGGGGGAATGGAGGGAAATGGAGGGAAATGAAGGGGGAAAGCAGGGGGCGATGGGGAAAAGGGCCTTCTCTCGCCGACAGAGCGGACCCACACGCCTTTTTGCTTCGGTCGGCGCCCCCAGACGACCCCCGGGGGCTTGGGTTCATCTCGGGTTCGCCGACTGTTATTTTGGCCCAAGCCGACTATAAACAAGGCCCTAGGGGTGCGACTGGGCCAATTTTTCAATGTCGGCGCTAAAAAAAGAGCCCTGGGGGTATGTTGGGGGCGCGAGTGGAGATGCTCTAAGCGCGAGCATCTGCAACTACCTAGCAAAATCCACCCCTACCCCACCCCAAAAAATCCACCACCAAGCTGGCGCATACGCGGAGAATGATTCGTCAGCACTCATTTTTTGCCCATTGCAACGATATACCTTCATTACTGAAATTCATACTAGATCATGCACCACATAAAGTGTTTGTACTACTAAATATTGCTCTCTCTGTCCCAAAATAAGTGTCGTTGAGATAAACCTAGCCTACTTCTACTAGTCGTTGGAGATGTCGACCACCTTCATGCTGGCAATGCTAGACGGGCCTGCAACCTGGCGGATGGGTGCCACAGGTGGCTCCGACTCCTCGCTGGACTCCACGTCCGAAGATTGCGTCCACCTCCACACATGACTCGCAGAGGTAGTGGTGGTTTGCCTCCACCTTCGCCTCCTAGCGGATGGAGTCTAGGATGGTCTGTTGCTCCGCCGCCTCCTCTTTGGGAGAGCTCATACTCCGCGGCCGAAAACATCGGCTCTGCCTCACCTCCTCTCCTCCTCCTCATGCTTCGGTAAGTTTGAAGGCAGGCTGGCTGCAATCCAAGCAGTGCGTCGGACTCGAATCTGCTCTAGGAGCTGCAGCCGACACTCCAAAGTGAGCATCGCATATGTTGTGATCATTCTCCAAGCCAAAGCTATAGGCGGAACTCGAGTTGCAGCGGATGAGGATGGCGGTGCTAAGGGGGGTGTGACTAGGGACCAAGCCATTTCCGTTCGACCCAAGGCGAACTAAGCGAAGGAGATCTCGTCGGAATCAATGAAGAACTTTTGAGAGCTCTTGGACATATGAGCTAGTTGTACGAATTACTAATACATGGAGCTTGCTACTAGCTATTGGTTCATTTGTTGCAGGGCCTTGACATTGCAACCTTAGTCACTAGCACCATCTTCCTCGAGGTGGTCGGCTTGATCTTAGCAGCACTCCATGCCGTTGGCTGCTACTGTTGATGTGGAGACAATGCTCACGGACTTCTAGGACCTAGCCGGATAGCTGCAGGAGAAGACTTACGCGCCGAAACTGGGGGAGGTAGTGTGGCTATTGATGATCTACAAGTGCATAGAGTTTAGTTGTAGCTTTTTGTAAGTAAGAGTATCGATACCACAGTGAGCATAGGAAATGGCCATTGCCTCTTATCGAGGTTTATGGACTTGTGAATGCAAGTTAGTCACAGTAAGCAAAGTGTGTTTGAAATATGTCCTAGAGACAATAATAAAATGGTTATTATCATATTTTCTGTTCATGGTAAATGTTTATTATCCATGCTAGAATTGTATTGACCAAAAATATTAAATACATGTGTGAATACATAAACAACATTGTGTCCCTAGTAAGCCTCTACTAGACTAGCTCGTTGATCAAATATGGTTAAGGTTTCCTAACCATAGCCATGAGTTTTCAATTGATAACGGGATCACATCATTAGGAGAATGATGTGATGGACAGACCTAACCGTAAGCTTAGCATTAGATCGTATCACTTAGTTATTTGCTACAACTTTATTCATGTCAAGTATCAATTCCTTAGACCATGAGATCGTGTCACTCCGGGATACCAGAGGTATACTTTGTGTGCTATCAAACGTCACTTTGTAACTGGGTGAAAACATGCTCTACAGGTATATCTGAATGTGTCTGTTGAGTTACATGGGCCGAGATTGGGATTTGTCACCCCGTGTGATGGAAAAATATCTCTGGGCCCTCTTGCTAATACAACATCACAAGAAGCTTCATGTGACTATGAGTTTAGTCACGTGATCTTGTATTACGGAATGAGTAAAGAGACTTGCCGATAACGAGATTAAACTAGATACGGAGATACCACGATCGAATCTCGGGCAAGTAACATATTGATGTCTACTACAAAACTTATTATTGTAGACTCATGTTGGGCCTCCAAGCGCACAGTTTTGTAGGACAGTAGCAATTTTCCCTCAAGTGGATAACCTAAGGTTTATCAATTCGTGGGAGGTGTAGGATGAAGATAGTCTCTCTCAAACAACCCTGGAATCAAATACAAGAAATCTCTTGTGTCCCCAACACACCCAATACAATGACAAATTATATAGGTGCACTAGTTCGGCGAAGAGATGGTGATACAAGTGTGGTATGGATAGTAGATATAGGTTTTTGTAATCTGGAAATAAAAAACAGCAAAGTAACAAGTAGTAAAAGTGAGCACAAATTGTATTGCAAATTCTTAGAAACAAGGCCTAGGGTTCATACTTCCATAGTGCAATCTCTCAACAATGCTAACATAATTGAATCATATAACAATCCCTCGACGTGCAACAAAGAGTCACTCCAAAGTTCTTATCAAGCGGACAACATAAGATGAAATTGTTTGTATGGTACGAAACCACCTCAAAGTCATTCTTTTCGATCAATCTATTGAGCTATTCCTATAAGTGTCACAAACAGACATAGAGTTTGTACTAAAATAACACCATAGGATACACATCAACCAACTCTAATGTCACCTAGATACTCCAATATCACCATAAGTATCCATGAGTTGATTATACGATATGCATCAAACAACTTCGGATTCATAATATTCAATCCAACACAAAGAACTTCAAAGAGTGCCCAAAGATTTGTACCGAAGAAACTAGGACAAAAATGTTCATCAACCCCTATGCATAGATTATTACCACAATGTCACCTCGGGAATCCGCGAGTTGAGTGCCAAAACATACATCAAGTGAATCAATATAATACCCCATTGTCACCACGGGTATTCATATGCAAGACATACATCAAGTGTTCTCAAATCCAACAAGTATTCCATCCGATAGTAGTGAAACCTCAGAGGTAAAAACTCAATTCATCACGACAAGATAGAGAGGGAGAAACACCATATGATCCAAAAACAAAGCTCGCAGTACATCAAGATCGTGCCAAATCAAGAACATGAGAGAGAGAGATATCAACACATAGCTACTAGTACGTACCCTCAGCCTCGGGGTGAACAACTCCCTCCTTGTCACAGAGACCTCCAGGATGATGAAGATGGCATCTGGTGACAATTTCCCCCTCCAGCAGGGTGCCAGAGGAGGCCTCCAGATGAGATCGCTTTGGTACAGAGGCTTGCGGCGGTGGAGCGGAAGTTCTTGGTTTCTTTCTGGGGTTTTTGGTATTCATAGGAATTTTTGGCGTCGGTCTCACGTCAAGGGGGCCCATGGGGGAGTGACAAGCTCGCTAGGCGCCACCTGGGGAGAGGTCGCGCCTGCTAGGCTTGTGGCTTCCTCATGAGGCTTCTGGTCCTTCCTCGAAGCTTTGGGGGGGTCTCTTTTGGTCCACAAAAAATCACCATAAGTTTTTAGCCCATTGCGAGAACTTTTATTTCTGCACAAAAAACAACACCATGGGAGTTTTGCTGAAAACAACGTCAATCCGGGTTAGTTCTATTCAAATCATACAAAGACCATATAAAATTGTTGTAAACATGGCATGAATACTTCATAAATTATAGATACATTAGAGACGTATCAACATCCCCAAGCTTAATTCTTGCAAGTCCTCGAGTAGGTAAATGATAAAAAAAATTTATAAAGTGTGAATGCTAGCAAAGTGCATAAGTTTGATCAATGATAATTATTTTTCTAGCATCATTATATTTATATATATATTTATATATAATTCTTTTTCTAGCATCATATTATATATATATATGTGTGTGTGTGTGTGTGTGTGTGTGTGTCACAAACAGTAGCTCATTTCTCATAGAACTTCTCATGATCAAGTACCTATCTATTGACATGTTATGGTTCTTAGTTATCAACCAATTGCAATTCAACTTATCTTCAACAAAGTCTAAGTAAGAGCTCCACATACTCAATTATCATATAGTCTTCTATGATTGCTAATACTCAAAGCATATATTTTTTAGAACAAATGGTATCCATCGAATACAGAGAAAGATAGGGCCTTAATGTTTCGCCTCCCAACTTATTTATCATAGAGATAATTGTCAACAATAATAATTCATGATCCAATATATTTGAATGGCCATATGTGCCTGGATCTTTCCTCACCACATGATGCTTCCCAATTAGAGAATAATTGAGATTGAAATGAGAAGGAATACTATTGACTTTTGCATGAAAGTAAAAACTGAAAAGTAAAAGATAGGCCCGTCGCAGAGAGAGGCAGAGGTTGTCTTGCGCTTTTGATTTTTGGATGTGCAAGCTCTTGAAGGAGATATGCCCTAGAGGCAATAATAAAGTTATTATTTATTTCCTTATATCATGATAAATTTTTATTATTCATGCTATAATTGTATTAACCGGAAACATAATACATGTGTGAATACATAGACAAACATAGTGTCACTAGTATGCCTCTACTTGACTAGCTCGTTGATCAAAGATGGTTGTGTTTCCTAACCATAGACACGAGTTGTCATTTCATTAACGAGATCACATCATTAGGAGAATGATGTGATTGATTGACCCGTTCCGTTAGCTTAGCACTTAATCATTTAGTATGTTGCTATTGCTTTCTTCATGACTTATACATGTTCCTACAACTATGAGATTATGCAACTCCCGTTTACCGGAGGAAAAATTTGTCTGCTACCAAACGTCACAACATAACTGGGTGATTGTAAAGGAGCTCTACAGGTGTCTCCGAAGGTACATGTTGAGTTGGCGTATTTCGAGATTAGGATTTGTCACTCTGATTGTCGGAGAGGTATCTCTGGGCCCTCTCGATAATGTACATCACTATAAGCCTTGCAAGCAAATGTAGCTAATGAGTTAGTTGCGCATGATGCATTACATAACGAGTAAAGAGACTTGCCGGTAACGAGATTGAACTAGGTATTGAGATACCGACGATCGAATCTCGGGCAAGTAACATACCGATGACAAAGGGAACAACGTATGTTGTTATGCGGTTTGATCGATAAAGATCTTCGTAGAATATGTAGGAGCCAATATGAGCATCCAGGTTCCACTATTGGTTATTGACC
Organism: Triticum dicoccoides; assembly: GCF_002162155.2. Classification (NCBI taxonomy): domain Eukaryota; kingdom Viridiplantae; phylum Streptophyta; class Magnoliopsida; order Poales; family Poaceae; genus Triticum; species Triticum dicoccoides. The sequence continues at coordinate 162,788,761 of NC_041393.1, forward strand.
GAAGACGTGTCTCGGTCATGTCTACATAGTTCTCGAACCCGTAGGGTCCGCACGCTTAAACTTAGATGACGGTTATATTATGAGTTTATATGTTTTGATGTACCGAAGGTAGTTCGGAGTCTTGGATATGATCACGGACATGACGAGGAGTCTCAAAATGGTCGAGACGTAAAGATCGATATATTGGATGACTATGTTCGGACACCGGAAGTGTTTCGGGGAGTATCGGGCATATACAGGAGTACCGAGGGGTTACCGGAACCCCCCGGGGAGACTAATGGGCCTATTGGGCCCTAGTGGAGAAGAGGAGGGGCGGCCAAGGGCAGCCGCGCGCCCCCTCCCCCCCAAGTCCGAATTGGACAAGGAGGGGGGCGGTGCCCCCCTTTCCTTTCCCCCTCTCTCTCCTTCCCTCTCCTCTCCTACTCCCACTTGGAAGGGGGGGGGTCCTACTCTCGGTGGGAGTAGGACTCCTCATGGGGCGCGCCTAGGATGGCCGACCCCCTCCCCCTCCTCTACTCCTTTATATACGGGGAGGGAGGCACCCCTTGGAGACACAACAATTGATCCCTTGGATCTCTTAGCCGTGTGCGGTGCCCCCTCCACCATAATCCACCTCGATAATATCGTAGCGGTGCTTAGGCGAAGCCCTGCGTCAGTGGAACATCATCATCGTCACCACACCGTCGTGCTGACGGAACTCTCCCTCAAAGCTCGGCTGGATCGGAGTTCGAGGGACGTCATCGAGCTGAACTTGTGCTGAACTCGGAGGTGTCGTGCATTCGGTACTTGATCGGTCGGATCGTGAAGACGTGCGACTACATCAACCGCGTTGTGCTAATGCTTCCGCTTTCGGTCTACGAGGGTACGTGGACACACTCTCCCCTCTCGTTGCTATGCATAACCATGATCCTGCGTGTGCGTAGGATTTTTTTTTGAAATTACTATGTTCCCCAACAGTGGTATCCGAGCCAGGTTTTATGCGTAGATGTTATATGCACGAGTAGAACACAAGTGAGTTGTGGGCGATACAAGTCATACTGCTTACCAGCATCTCATACTTTGGTCCGGCAGTATTGTTGGATGAAGCGGCCCGGACAGACATTACGCGTACGCTTACGCGAGACTGGTTCTACCAACGTGCTTTGCACACAGGTGGCTGGCGGGTGTCTGTTTCTCCAACTTTAGTTGAACCGAGTGTGGCTACGCCCGGTCCTTGAGAAGGTGAAAACAGCACTAACTTGACGAACTATCGTTGTGGTTTTGATGCGTAGGTAAGAACGTTTTTTGCTCAGCCCGTAGTAGCCACGTAAAACTTGCAACAACAAAGTAGAGGACGTCTAACTTGTTTTCGCAGGACATGTTGTGATGTGATATGGTCAAGACGTGATGCTATATTTTATTGTATGAGATGATCATGTTTTGCAACCCAAGTTATCGGCAACTAGCAGGAGCCATATGGTTGTCGCTTTATTGTATGCAATGCAATCGCCCTGTAATTGCTTTACTTTATCACTAAGCGGTAGCGATAGTCGTAGAAGCAATAGGTGGCACTACAAAAAAATACACTTCCTTGATGATACGTGTTTGTCACAGTAGGTCGTGTTTTTTTTCATGCATGTACATCCATGACGATTTTATGACAGAATCAAGATAGTCATACCTGTGCTGTCGTAGAAGTGTTCCATGACATTACCAAAATTATCATCACGGAAGTGTCCACTTCCATGACAATAAATCGCGCGTCACAGAAGTGCTTTCATCAATTGTGACCGACACGTGGCATCCACCGTAACGGAACGCCGTTAAGCTATCGGGTCGGATTTTGGATCCGATAACCTGTTAACAGCCCGAGCCAATGGGAAATTTCCACGTGTAAAATTCTGATTGGCCGAAGGGAACACCTGTCAGCTCGTTAGTGGGCCAAATGTCGCCCGCCCATTGGAGGAGACATGCCTATGATACATCGACACGTGGCTAGGCCCAATAGAGGCCCATATAGGTTAAAAAGGTCAGCCCAGTCAAAGGCCCGTAGTACTTAATCAGGTACTAGTGGGCCAACCCAATAACGACCTGCTTAATAAAGGCCCATTTACAGCCCGATGCCAGATCTGGCCCATTAATTGTTCGCCCAATATTTGGGCCCATTTACGGCCTGAAGCCAGATCTGGCCCGTTAATTGTTCGCCCAATATTTGGGCCCATTTGCGGCCTGAAGCCAGATCTGGCCCATTAATTGCTCGCCGAATATTTGGGCCCAACTACAGCCTAGTGACTTTCGGCCTGTTAGAGGCCTGATGTAGACATGGGCCCATTTCAGCCCGATGTAACTTTCGGCCTGGGAATGCCCCGTGCTGCCCATGGGCCATATATGGTCCGATGGGACATCGGGCCCACTAACGGCCCGTGCTAAAGGTGGCAACAGTTAAGCCCAACGTGACTTTGGGCCTGTTAAAGTCCTGTCGCGTAATTCGGCCCGTTGATGCCTGTACTAAGCTTTCGGCCTCTTAAAGGCTCATGATATCAGTGGGCCAACTAAGGCCCGAGATATGTTTCGGCCTGGTAACGGCCCGTGAGCTAACTGGGCCCAAAAAGGCCCAGTCAACATTTCGGCCTGCTGAAGGCCCGTCGACGACTAGTAAAAATTGAGGCCCAACATGCTTTTTGGCCTGCTAAAGGCCCGTGGTTTCATCTCGGCCGTAACAGGCCAGTACAATATTCAGCATGTTAATGGCCCAACGCTACCTGGGCCAAACTAAGCGCTGGGTCGACAAAAGGCCCAACTAAAATATAGGCCGGTGTAAGTTTGGGCCTGGCGCAATGTGTGAATGCCCCAATCATTCGGGCCCAAGAAAGGCGCAGGCCGGCCCAATTGTGGCCCGCTAAAAACCAGGCCCATTAGAGTCGAATGTTTCGGCCCGGTCGACTACATCTGATTTTTTTCAGATAGCGAATGATGGAAGTAACTAGTAGGAATTAAGAACAAACCTACTCTATACAATAAAGAAATTACGACATAGTAACTAAGAATAAACCTACGCTATACAATAAAGGATTTAAGGTATATTACATCCACTGGGCATCGAAGTTTGCCACCAGTGATCAAAAAGCGCAACGAAGAAGCAGATTACAAAAACTGGGCACCATTGCAGCGTAACAAAATAATATTGAACCGAGACCACTTCCAAGACAGTTCAAAAAAGGTTAGACTTGCAGGGGAACTGCTGCGCAAGCTGCTGAGCAAGGCTGTGAGACCGGACTAGCATGTCGGTCATAGCTTCCAGGTGTAGATGTTTAGCGATGAGGTTCTCATTGGTGTTCTGTGCAATCTTTCTTAGAGATAGGACTTCAAGTCGAAGTTGAGTTGCAGAATGCCTTTCTGCTAGAACTTTGGACTGAAGAAGTCGAACTAATTCAGACAACAAATTCTATGGGCTTGTCTGACTGTTAGTCTCAAGTAACTTGAACACTGCATCAAGACAATACTTTGGGGTTGTCTCGCTGTCTTCAAGATGTTTTGCCTTCTTTGCTGCAATATATGTTGGGTTTGTCTCACAACCTTCAGCAGACTTGTGCATGCCATCAGGCATATCACCCTGAAACAAAGCAGAGAGATGACAGGTTTTGCACGTGTATAAACAAAGATGATAACTGTGCTGTCAATTCCATCCAATTTCAAATTAGAAAATAAAGAGTAAGTTCAAAATATCAATAGCATAATTTGGCATTGTTCATAATGCGGGGAGCTTCACCACACTACTGGATTACCATGTCAACATAACAAGCATAGATGAAGGGCAAAGAAAATCATTGTATCTATTTTGGATAATGTGCATGGCATGTTGTTCATATCATCAGCCACATCAGTAAGATAAAACAGGAGATGACAAGGTGCAAACGTGGGCTGCTTCACCACACACTGGATTATAGATCCACAAAAACAAGCATACATATAGGGAGCATTAAGTAATGTGCATGGTATGAATAAGGAATTTGGTTTTACAAGTAAAACTTAGAACTTACGGTTCTTGCGAACATGAATTTTGGTAGAAACAACAAACTAAACAGCAGTAAATGATAGGGAGTATGAGCAAATTAAACAGCAATTGAGGATAAAGGCTTCAGAAGGACTGACTTACATTAACAGTTAACACCGGCTTTATAATGCCCTTCTCCATGTTAAGGGAAGGATAACTCAAGAATTTCAGCACAGAATCTTCTTCATAAGCATTGCATGTACTCTACATTTTGTAGAGAGTAATTATAGATATGATAATACTGGAAGGGATAGAGGATAATGAAGATAAGATGCAGATTGATGCTACATAATCAACTACCAATCCCTGGAAGTACAAGCATTACAGGACAAAATGTACTGACAAGAGCAATGGGCTACACTTCTGCACTAGCATTGTCTGTGTATTCTACTTGTTGGTAAGATTAAATATAGATCTGATCTTTTTTACTAAATGGTGGGTGAGGGAGATAAGATGCAGAATGCTACTCCCTTCGTCCGAAAATACTTGTCATCAAAATGAATAAAAAGAGATGTATCTAAAACTAAAATACATCTAGATACATCCTCTTTTATTCATTTTGATGACAAGTATTTTCGGACGGAGGGAATACAAAATGAACCAATCCCTCTTCCCATAATACAAGAGTGTTTTGAACACTGGTGTACTGTACAAAACGTTCTTATATTATGGGACGGAGGGAGTAGCTGTTAATGTAAGTACAATGATAGACGACGTTCAGTCCTTACAAGAGGACTGCGGAGCTAAACCTCTTCAAAAGCATTGGGTTGATTCTAAATTTATGTAAGAGTCCATACAGATCTTATAATGTCCACCGAATGGACGATAACAAGGCTAACATGTGCAATGATGCTACATAATCAAACAGCTATGAAAGTAAGTATGGTCATACAGGGCAAGAGGTACTCACAAGAGCAATGCAGTGTGCAGTATAGTTGCGAGATTCTGTGGTCCCTTGAGAACAAATGTTCTTCTGCTAATAGTTTTCGTACAAGTGAGACATTAATGCAAATGCAGAAATGTAGTTCAAATTGTGATGTGATGTCATAGACAGTACCTTACGCTGCAGCCGAGACCAATGTGTAACAAGATTATTCCAGTCACCGTCGGATAAATGTAGCACCGGAGACTTTACAGAAATTTCATTCAGAGGCTTGCCATCGAAGTGCGCTTGCCTCAGGTAGGAATGATACTTCATCAACGAGTGCTTGAAACGCGCAACCAACCCTTGCTCGTCATCATAATGCAGTTTGCTCCTTGCCTGTTTAAAAGAATGAAATCTTGTGTCTTCTGTCAGCAGAAACATATGCTGTAATGACCATGAATAACATTAGTACATTACTTACACGTAAGTTGCGGAGGAAGACTGGAAATTGTTCTGTGTCTGCGGTATAATCTTTCCATGAAGGAAAGATGTGCACAAAGTTCCTGACAACAACATAAGCTTCGTCTTCTAAACTGGGAAGAAATGGAACAGGGGTCCTATTTGCTGCAATTGGGGCTCTCTCTGGTTCGAAAGGGATTTGGCAACTGGATTTGGTGTACTCTTTGCTGGAATGGGGGTTTTGCGTCGTACAACTGGTGCTATGTCAACTGGCATAATCATACCGTTTGCTGCAGTTGGGGTCTGTTGAGTTGGGGCATCAGAAATGACCAGTGTAGTAGGGTTAGAGTCTGCTAGAGTTGGGGTGTTTTGTGGGTCAGGTGATATTGCAACTACACCTAATGGGATATTTGATTTATCAGGTGCCACTACCTTTTCCAAATACTTTGCTTGTGCTCCTCCACGATCAGCAATCGCCCTCTTCGTTTTGAATGTCTGATACACAAGAACAACATTTGAATGGATAAATATGGTATGATGACAGATGGAATATGTACTGAAAATGGATAGGCAGGGCGTATTCACATACACGATGTGTAAACTAAGCTAATGGCAGTTCAACAAAGTAGAAGCAATGCAAAGCATCAGTTGCAAGATATGTGCGAGCAATGTAACCTTGGAAAGTTAGAGCAAGTACCTTGATGGGTGAATAAGATAGGACATCTTCCTCTGACTCCTCCACTAGGGAGCTACATTGACTTAGGTCTCCCTCTAGCTCAGAATCACTGTTAGGATCACATTCTGAGCATGAATCTGTAGGTGGAGAGCGTTTGCATTGCATTGCATCCAGACTTGATTTCAGTCCCTTAATGCCAAGTTTGATAGCCACGGCATTGTTCTGCTTTATTCTTTTCATGTGTGCAAGCTCATAATCATTATGAAGCTGTTCAGAATCTAAGATTCATGAAAACATAAAAAGTAGTCAGATTATCTATGGAATGCATTGCGGATTCAACTCGAAGAGTGTCTCCATATAAACCCCTGCATATGCAAAGTTCACCCCCCCAACCGTGCTGACCAGACCACACACAGAAATACAAACCCCTTATGTCTCTATAACAGGCAGACACACATTTCAAAACTGAAGTAGGAACATTAGAATCATATGAAATTCGTATTTGAACAAATAAACTAAGCAATTATGAGTGGCATAATGTTTAGCTTCAAGGGTGGAGTGTTGGTAGTGCGACACAAAGCAAGTAGGCAGATTGTATTCCATGTAAAAGATCAAAACTTATGTAAAAGCTGGAAATGACACTTTCTTTCTATACAATGCAGTGTTCGGCGCCCACACATGATGGAAGAGATCACATAGAGAAATACTATTCACTCATGTCTACGGTTCCAGTATTTAGAAACAGGGCGGTCCACCCTAAAAGAATATTGACAACAAATATGACAAGGAAAACAGAGATGTAGTGAATCAATCATTTACTTGTGAGCTTACTAGGACAAGTATGCATAATTGTAACTGCAGTAAGAGACCGTCCAAAATCTGAATGAAGAAGTTTGTCTAGCACTTATTGTTTGCAACTAATCGACGTGAATAATTGGATATTATATCAAATGAGTAAGAAAGACAAGTAAAATTGTCAACAAACCTGGCTTGCAGTAGTAATCTGGGTCAATGTCACTACGACCAACAATCCAAAATGACTAGTGTCTGTTCCAAGGGCCGGAATTTTGAAAACCCTGTGAACTTTAGAGGTACTAAAGATTATCGAAATATATCTGAACCATTAAGTATAGGTAGCACTGAGCACATAACAAACCCTAATGACAGTCTTGCCTAATGAGTAATGAATCAATTAGAAAATGGGTGATGAGGAGTGGCTGCTGAGTGTTGAGGACGTATCTCAGGATAAATCGGGTTGGCTTGGTGGGTGCTGCACGCCTGAGCCCTGAACGGACTGGGAAGGTCGGCACGGGGGCATGCCCGGGCAGCGGTGACGCTGTTGGGCGAGCGGCTCCTGGCCTCCTGTTAGTCCGGTGTCTCCTCCTAGAGTCATGTCGTCCGGGGACGGCAAGTCACCGGCGAGGCAGGCGGCTGGGGGCGAGTAGAGATCGGAAGCGCGCAGCAGAACAGAGGGGAATCGGGGCCTAGGACGACCCAAAATCCCAGGGTGGGCCGGCCCACCATGGGCACCCTGTAGAGATACACACCCAAGCGACAAACATGCATTTTTGAAACTAATTTAGGAACATTTAGCTGACCAATTAAACAACTCTATTTTAATAATATCAGATTTGTATTTGAAGAACTAAGCTTGTTTAGCTTGATGGGTGGAGCAGTGTTATTATGACACGAAGCACGTCTAATCGTATAGTGATAATAAAAGGGGGAAAGTCTAAGCATATTTTTTTTAGAAAAAGAGGGTTTCCCCTCCGATTTCTATTAAAGAAACCACCACGGAACCAACATGATCAATTAAACCCTAAGCATGATCAATTAAACCGTATTATGACTGTGCCATGGCAGATTTGAAGCTGCAAACTGGAGAAATGATATTTAGCATCCATTGTTTGCTTCAAACTAAGAACTAAATTCTAAGAGCTGAAAAGAAAGTAGAGTAACCAACTTAAGATCTATTTTCTGGTTGAGATCAAAAAGTTGAGGAGATATGAAGTACCACCTCTCTTGTGGCGCCATGTAGGCATCGGGGGTGCGATGGCTGTCAGTGGCGTTGAAGTAGATCTACGACGGTAGACGGGTGCATCGGGGGATAAGTCCCGTTGTGGTGGAAGAGAAGGCCGTGTGAGCGGCCCCGGCAAAGAGGACGGCGGCACCGATGAAGCGAGAGGACGTGATGCAAGGCTATTGGGTTCGTCGCCGTGGATGAGAAATATCCATCTCTAGCAGTGGACGACGTGGTCTTGGTAGGCGCTCCGGCATGGTGGAGGTCGGTGGCGATGGATGTGGTGGAGGACGGCGGCGATGGATGGGGTGGCAGACGGAGGCTGGTGTGGGGATGGGGTGTTCTAGTGCAGACAGTGTATGAATGGGAAAATGGAGGGAGAGGTACGAGGAACCATGTTTTTGGGACGCGCCTGTCTGAAATATTGGAAAGTTGTGAACTTAGCACCCGTTTAAAATTTGGACGTCTCATCGGTTGGGGATAGGACGGTAATCTCGCATCTCGCCAATATTTGCCCAGAGCGATTTCGGGCAAGGAGAGGGTGGTTGGCGCCCATGGTTGGCGCCCATGGTGTATGAACGGGGCTGACAGGTAGGGCGGTTGTGTCATGTCTGAGTGAAGTGACAAACCTGCCCCTATTGAAAATATTTGCCTACATCGATTTCGGCCGAGTCGAGTTTGTTTTGCCGCCCACCGTGTATGAATGGGGAATGGAGGGAGAAACAGAGGTCTTTCGGACAAGCTTGAATCAAATGTGTTTTGCCGCCCATGTTTGCCGCCCACCGTGTCGGAATGGGTTCAGAGGCGGTCATGTCATGTCTAATTGAAGTTACTAAGCTACCCCTATTTAGAGCAGTGGAAATCGGGATGATGGATTGTCCGTGTAATTGGTAGACAATAATTTCCATCTCCCAAACACTTGGCTTCGGGCAGCCGACGTGGGAGTGGACATTTTGCCGCTTCTTTCCAATTTTGGGACAATAAGCATCCACGTTTACCCTGGCAACTAAATTTGAATCCATTTTGTATTCCTATATGAATCTTTATAAATCATTCTATGTGTTTTTATATATCTTCAAAAGGACGACAAAGATGTATTCCACTGTCATATATGAATATGGTTTACAAATGCCTATACTCAAATTCAGAAGCTGGAATCCAGTTTAAGGTGAATTCGAATATTTGGAACACTTCATGTCCAACTCAAATGTCACACGCAGCATAATGTGCACTCCCATTTAGATATGTACACAAGCGATGTATCAAGATTCAAATACCAAGTCAATCAACCAAGAATGTACAGAACTAACAGACATATAAACACTTATAGAGTATATGGATCAATAATATCAACTAACATACATAAGCGAGGCCACTATACTTTTTTTGCTACAACAGCATCCTTTTTTAGCCAGCATCTTGGCCCTTTCCGATGCGTGCCACTTATGGTCCATCTATACTTCTATTAGTGCTAAATGCACATTCATCCCGATTGGCATATTTGTAGGTCTGCCACAGCAATCCAAATGAAATGTCTCCAAGTCTTATCAATTAATACAAACTTGTGCTCAAATAAAATTACAAACCAAAAAACAAAAAAAAATATTACATGATCTCTAGAACAAATGGTTTGATTGATTACATGAACAAACAACACAAATGTTATTCAACGATGGAAAGAACATTTCACCTATTATTTACCAAGTGGGAATTTAATTTCCTTTTTTCCTTCAGGACCTTAACAATGTGGTCAGTCTCAGCTTGCTTTGTTTTGAAATCCACCAAATATTTAATGGTTGTCTTGAGTACTACTTGTGATTGTGTTGTTTGCTTCCTCAACATGTCAACTTCATCTCTAAGTGCAGAAGCAGAATCTCTTTCTACCACTAGTTTAGCCTCTAGAGCATCAGCAGTTGGCAATTCATAATGCACGATTGGGCCGGTGCAACTGCTGTGGGATGATGCAACGTTCATGGGGACCTCGCTCTTTGATCTTGGGCTAACCTGTTTTGCCATTAAAGTTCCGATTGGATTTAGAAAAGTTGAAGTTAGCAAAACATCTCAACTGGGAGTTATAACAGCAAACCAGTTAAACAAACAAGGAATTAAAGAATTTCAATTGGATGCTGGAAAGTAGTTATTAACATCATTGTAACCCGTTGTTGCAGCAGCAAAGCAGTTAAACAAACAAGTAGATATTTAAGTTAAGGCAAACAGGTAATTCTTAACAGTAAGTATCAAACACATAGATAGGAGCAGTCTACAATAGGATTAACAGGTTGTGGCATTATGTAATCAGTAGCAAACTAAATTAAGCCAAGAAACGCAATTAAACAATTTTGCAGTAAGTGGCTAACTAAAATTCTGAGAAGCAGGTAACTGAACTTATGCTAGTTCTTTGTACAGGCACACTGCAACTTCTTTTTCGCTTACAAGGTTGTACGAAGGAGTCCATGGCATCAATTGCTTGGATACGCAGTCGCAATACTTCTTTCTTCCCACACTGCATTGGTAAGTCGAATGGTTAATCTGGTAAGATGGTGCATCCTTGATATGTTATATGAGGACGTGTAGCCAGACTACTTGTAGCCACACACATCACACTGGCTTTTAGTGTATATTTCATGCGATTACTTTTGGCATATTGAGATCTGAGCAATCTACAATATGATGAAAAGACTGGCATCCTTCACATTATTGGCGAACTCAGTTCATAGAAACAAGCAATTCAACCATTCTGTGGGTAAATCAAAAGCGCCACTGGAATATTTTTCACTACCCAATACACGCAAAAAGGGGCGACGCCACCATAGGGGCTGGTATGGGCGACCGCCTCAGGTGGCTGGAAAGTGTGCACCTAGTTTGAGTCGTCCAGGTTAGCCCAGGCTAGTTTTGTTCGTCCCAACGCACGAGCAGGCAATGTAAAAAAAGAAGAAAAATGTTTCAATTTGAATGGGCCAATAACATAAGTGCAAGGCAGGCCCTATAGCAGGCTCGCGGCCCCAACGGGCGCCTCCCATATCGATCGACAGCAGGAAAAATCCCAATTCATTTGCTCCAGCCTCCAGTCTGGTTCGCTCCTAACCTAGCCGCCGCTGGATAGACCGACACAACACTTCCTCGCGCCCTCATTGGAGGGCGGTCGCCGGGCTTCAAGCGAACGGAAGGACAAGAAGATGAAGATCCAACCCTAGGTGTAGCCTGCGTGGGAGGCAGCGGCGGCAGCACGGACATGGCATCGAGCTTGCGCAAACGGACAGTCGCAGCTTGCAAGAGTAGCATGTGCAACAAGCAGGTACATCACACCCCTGATTATATCTAATTCAACTCTTCAATTTCTGGCCAATAGTTAAACCTGACGGTGTTGTAAAACTGCTTGTATGTAGGGAATCTATGAGAAAATGAAACCAATTTATACTTATTTTATAACTCCCCCAATCAATACTGAACTGACTGAATCAGATGTATCTAATCAAGTTTCCGATGCAAACATACAAGCTCATGTGGTTCTTGAGCCTGAAGTGTCTAATGAACAGACTGCTAATGAAGGATTTGATGCAAACATTTTACATGCTCCTAGTGATGAACATATACTGTCTAATGAGGGATCTAATGCAAGCATTTTGCAAGCTCATTGAAGGATTTAGTGTCTAATGATGATCTGCTATGTTGAGAGAGACAGAGTTTTGCAGGCATTGATGACAAGCAAATTATAGTGCATTTTCATAGCTTGAGGAAACGTCGAGGCCATCTACCAGAAAGTCCCCGTATCATGACAACATAGCATAAATACTTTTCTAATCTGTTGTTTGAAACTATAGGCATACTTGTGCAAGATAGATATATTGATATGCAGTTTGTGCACTGGTTATAGGTGCGATTACACTTCGATATTTTCAGCCAGAGAGCGAATAATTCAAGCAGGTACAGACCATGTTTGTAGTCCTTGTACACCATGTTGCATTTTGTGTTTTTTGGTGCTTGCATCATTTAGTGTTTATAATCTGAACTACTTTGGATCATTAGCTGGTTTTCAAAGTGCATGTAGCTTCACATTTCTCAAGTTATGTTGATTTCCGGAGTGCAAGTGCCTTTGTATTTTTTAAGTTAAATGTTCGCCCTGGTAACTTGAATTCGTGGATCCGCCACTGCACACAAATCATACACAAATGCCAGTACAAACTAAATGAAACGCAGGGACTTACGCTAGCTCGTTGTAAAGGCTCACTGCAGCTCTGCTTGCGCTATGGATGTTCCATGTACAAGTCCATGTTACCACTTGCTTGGATGTGCAGGCCTTGTGCTCCTTGCATCCCCCTATGCATTTTTGACATGGTGAATGGTTGATCAAATAAGAGGAATCGACCTTGATGTTGTACCGGAGGACAGATACTTACAAGGTTATACGGGTGTGCAGGATGTGTACCAGATCCCGTAGCACCGTCATGCTTCGCTAAAAAATGGATTCGCTTGTTTCAGATGATATCTTTAGAAGAAATAAGAGTTAAAGTCAGAGTTGCATAGGCGTGTAAGCTAAGAGAGCAGTGAAAGGGTATCCAAACATCCTCGGAACAGTGCACAAGGGAGTGATGTGTGGATACCTAGTTCGGGCCGGCGTTTGGGCATGCTCGTCTAGCTAGAGTGCGGGTCACTTCAGAGTCGTTGAGTGTGATGCACTGGCGTTGGCTAGCTGCGCATGGATGCAGATCTTGAGTGGCAGCGGAGCGCTGCGATGCGGTGGACGAGACCGTTGGTGAAGCCCCAACGGCCTCGGGGGGCGGAGGTGCTACGATATGCTCGATGAAGTAGCCCCGATGAGCTGGGAGACGGCGTCGGTGAAGCGCACCTGATGCGGTGGAACTCGGTGTCTGTGAGGCACGTCGGTTGCTGCGGCCGACGTTGTCGGTGGACCACCCGGTGCGGTGGACGAGGGTGTATATGAGGTAGCTCCAGTGCGGTGGTGAAGCGCGACCGTCGTCTTCGTTGTCGTTGTCCGGCACACAGGTGGGGAAAGAGACGAGGCGAGGGGCGATTTGAACTTTGCTTGGGTTGGTGGCGAATTAGGGATTTGAGCAATCTGGGCACGGAAGGGGACGGTGGAGAAGAGAGATTTTGCAGGGCTGGAATTGGGGCCGCCAGATATTTCAATCCGAAACATGGAAGCGCGAACTTATTT
>NC_041393.1:162802138-162848277 GCF_002162155.2 Triticum dicoccoides
CAGGTGGCTGGCCCACATGTCAGTGACCCAAAGGCAGGTGCCTTTAAGGCACCGAAGCAGCATCCGCCCCAACACGACCCTGGTCTGCCTGGTGCGCCTACATTTGAGAATGCAAATGAATCTTCTTTCATTTGCAAACGAATCTATATGTATTATCATGCCCGTGTTTTCCTTGCAATAATTAGTCATTCGAAATGAGATACTCCCTCCGTTCACTTTTGTAAGTCGTTTCAAACAACTTAAAATGAACTGTTTTGCACATTGTCTGAAATGTCTTCAAGGTCTTATAAAAGTGAACAGAGGGAGTACTATAAATTAATTAATGAGGAGTTATTTGAGAAAAAATCGAAACGGTATCCACGCTAACGTGGATTAGAGTGTGTCACATAATTAGTTATTTGAATTAGAGTGTGTGTCACGTAGCGATCTCCAATTCTAACGTGGATTTTGCATTTCACTGTATCCACGCTACTTTTTTAATACAAATTCATATGTATATGATGAACACCATGGTAGTGAGAAAACTTTTGGATGGATTCAAACATATGACCTACAAAAAAGCACAACAAATTGAGTCAATGTCAACTTTTCGAAACTTAATATGGCACGAATTCGAAATAATTACCCGTATGCATGGTCCTCGGTTCAAATCTTACAATGTACACCGAATTGAAACATCGATATTAAGTCTCGTACTATGTACATTCAAATGTTGTTTTTAGCCCCCCCCCCCGTCCCGCACACACGCTACATACTTCCTATATCGGTCAATCTTCCTCTCCTAACCACCTTAGGAAGCTATCGGTTTCCAACACACGTTCATTCTTTCTCTCCATGTTTCGATCTCTAAGTCTCTCAACTATACAACCCCTTTTTCCACTCTGTTACCAAATGTATTTACCTCACACACCCGCCATTGCACCCCATGCCAAGCTCTATCTCTCTCTCCCCTCTCCCTCTCACCCTCTCGCGCTAAATACATGCATTGCCTATCTAGCCCCCCAACCTCTCGTGCGCATGCACGCGTGTTGTATATCTAGGTCACTCCCTCGAGACTGTCTCACTCTTTCTTCCGCATGGCGGGCCACACTCGCTCAATCTTGCTCTCTTTATCTGAGTCTCGTTTAACCTCGTTTTCTTTCACACACAAATGATATATCTCCTTGTTCGGGCCTCAATCGACACACTCTATACTCTCTCACGCAGATTGTCTATCTAGGTCAGTCCATCCAAGCCGCCGCCACTCTTTCGACCTCATGGCGGGCCACGCTCACTCAATCTCTCTTTCTCTCTCTCTCTCTCTCTCTGTATGTCTCGATTGACCTCGCTCTTTCTCGGACAAAAACGATATATCGCCATGTTTGAGCCCAATTTGACCTATTCACATTGTATACTCTCTCACGCACATTGTCTATCTAGGTCACTCTCTCCAACCCGTCTCACTCTTTCGATCGCACGACGACCCTATGTGATCGATTGACCTTGCTTCCTCCCACGCACAAAATATATCTACACGTCTGTGACTGGATCATCTCTCAAGCCCTATCTTACCACCCTCACCCTTGCCAAAAGCTCAATCGGACGATATCTCTCCAGAGCATATATATATATCTGTTCAATGAATGTCGGACCACACTCATTTTGTATCTCTATCTATATGTCTCTCGATTGACCTCGCTTTCTCACACCGTATCTTCCACGCATTGAAGCAACTACCTCTCCATCCCTCACAAAGCTGGAGCTATTTACATTGCAAGGGGCACTCCAACCTTGGATTAATTTGTGTAGGCATTTATTCCGGTTGGTTTAGATTATATTTTTGTAGCATTCGGCCCACAACTACTCCAAACACTGTTGCAACCCCCGCAACTCCCCTAGTTGATTTCCCTCTGGCTCGGTCATCGCTCTCTCGCACGTCCTTTCTCGCCTTCAATGTCGCACCATGGTATTATTGCAAAAAAACTATGTTGTTCTCTTTAATTATTATAAATAAGCTACCACTACTAGGGAAAAGCCTAGCAGCAGCGCGGGTTTTGGGCCTCTCAGTAGCGCGGGGACCGGCGCTACTAATAAGGCGCTACAGCTAACGTATAGCAGTAGTGCCTGTTGTCCCATGCTACTGCTATACATGAATAGCTGTAGCGCTCTTTAGAAAAGGGCGCTACTGATATTATCTGCAGCGCTGTTTACAGGGAAGCACTACTGGTAAGGCGACGCTACTGCTAAATTTCCCCCCCTCGCTACTACTAGTTTTATTAGTTTTTTTTCCTGCATATTTGTTTTGTATTTGTTTTGTATTTGAATAGGCTTTATACAATAATCTTTAGCATATCATACACATACAAATGTAATCATAGCATATACATACAATTAGTCTCATCAAATCATGTCATCATCATAATCATCATCCAACACAAAGTGGTCTCTCGTCATCAATCTCGAAAATAGCGATACAAGTCTCGATTACTTGCAAATACATCGTCATCCATCTAAACAATTATATACGCGAGAAGAGCTATCACTTTGAGTACATGAGTTTGTATCCCTCTCTCGCATTAGCGTGAACTTAAACTAATTACTGCCCGTCGCTCGGAAACCGAAAACCGGTACACCTGGGCCTGACACTCCGACCACTTGTCGTATATATACTCCTGGCGTAGCACTTCTTCGCCATCTATGATCTATGCACCTGCATCGTCACATGAGTCGATGATATGCAACATATATAGTTGAACAACAGAAAGAGACAGACTTGGCAAAAATAGAAACAACATATCATAAGCATAAATAACAAAGTTCATCGTACCCAAAATGCCCTAACTAGAGTGATTTTCGCTAGTCAAGGAGGAGGACGGTTTAATTACATCACAAATAAAGTTTCACCATGCATAACTCAAAGTTTTGTCATACAGAAAGTATGGACTAAACGGACACATTGTCATATATCGTCAATCACTCCACCATGTCGTGCCATCCATCCATGTCAGGGAGATAGTCCTCGAGCTTAGTGAAAGGCTTCATGTCGAGACGCTGAGAGGCTATCCATGTTCGGACGTCTTCCCGCGACATTTGTCCTTCTCCGTAGAACATCCCTATTTTTTCGACGACCTCCTTCATGATGATTTGGGCAAGTTCGCGCTGGATGTTATAGAACTCAACTCGAAGTCGATGATCCTCGATATTTCCTATGTACTTTGCCCATTGCAGAATATGGGCATCGCTAGATCTAGGTGACATGTGAAGGTTCTGGTGATGCCGTCTGTACTCCAGCATGTGGTGTAGGACACATAGAATTCATCATTAAGAGAATCGTTCGGTTGCTGGATGCAGCAGAAGTCGGTCTTATGGCTGAAGGCGACCCCGGCGACCCTGCCGCCCCTTCTCTTCTTGTCCCTAACCTCTCCACCCCTTGCTTGGTAGTAAAACATAGCACTGTTGAGAACATCTTTGATGTGGGTGTAATCCTTTTTGTGAATGTTCTTCGACGAGTCCAAGAAAAGAGCGTGGGAGAATCGGGGGTAGAGGATGATGAGGACGGCACGCCCGCCGCTGCGCAAAATAAGTACACCTCAAATTAATTAGCCTCCACCGTGCAAATGAATTATTGAAATCGAAGGAAGGATAGCAGCACGGATGACTTACACGGGATGATAAGGCACGAGAATCGCTTCCTTGTCCTTATTGGCGAGCATGAAACTGACGATGTAATCCCTCGCGTATTCACGATGCTCTGCGCAGACTCCCAAGAAGCCCTCGTGCATGTAGTACGGGTCGGCGACACAGATATGACGTATCTGCTCAACCCCAATGATGTAGTTCATGTGCAAGGCATAAAGGCGGAAAAACGTAAAATCCAGCTTCTTCACATGAAACATGTCGAATATGTAATCGAATCGGAGGAAGAACTTATCCGCGGGGAAGCTGTCGACGTGTGACATTTGCCATGGAACGTTAACCACGTAGAGTGGGTATCTTGGATCTTTCGAGGCGATGAGGCCTTTCTCTACCCGCAGCACATCATCATGAAGTCTCCTTAGATCGCCGAATCTGGCCCGTAGCGCTGTTGCAGGTAGGATTGGTTGACCGGGGATATGCCATTTATCCACATCGGGGATATCTATACAGTCCTGAAGTCGAGGCTGCGGAGGCGGCTGGATCATAGAATCAGCTTTTTTGCCTTTCCTCGCTCTCTTCCTAGACTTCTTTACTACCGGAAGGTCGTCCATAATACGTTGAGATGGTAATTCAGGCACTGAATCATGACGCTCAAATCCTGAGGAGGCGCCAGTATAGACATAATGTTCAATGCCATCGTCATCCTCATCCTCATCCATGGCGATGTCATCAGCGACTAGTGGAGCCTCCTCCTTACCCCATCCGCTATCACCCAACCCGACACCCGGCGCTAATTGGGTAGGTGGGGTGTTGATGTTCATACCTTGCTGAGGCTGCGTGCTCGTGGGTGTGCTCCCGGCCGCCTCCAGACGAAGCAGACTCTTTGGCCACAACAGGACCCACCCATTGCAACAATCACCAAGCCACCACGGGGTCTCGTCGTCATCCCCCACTAGTATTAGAGGAGGCAAATTCTCGTGGCCCAGTTTGACACTGGCCACGAAAACCTTGAAGACATTCGGGGGGATCGGCTGGCTGTGGAACAATGGTTCCTTCGGCTCCATTATCGTCGCCTTCCCCACGTCCACCTTCTGTTCGCCAATGGGGTACAATATGGTGCACGGGGTTTCGTCGACCTGCAAAGAAAAGTCTGCGACATGAGACATCCGAAAGGCAACGAAAACGGGAGATCATACATTTATATTGAAGGGGCCGGTGTGACAGATACCATGAGGGCATCGAGCTCAGCCAAAGACGAGGCACCATCGAGCACGTCCGGTGCGGTAGTCGGTGCGGGAGCAGGTGCGGTAGCCGGTGCGGGAGCAGGTGCGGGAGCCGGTGCGGGAGCAGGTGCTCCCAAGAAGTCACCAAGGGGAAAGTCCTCTGCATTTATTTCTGGATTTTGCCTTGTCCAAGTGAAAACGCCCGTCACCAAGGAAGTAGACAAATCTTCAACCACCTATTTTGCGGTAGCTACCGCTGTTGCGACTGTCTGAGATGGTTTCTTCTCAACCGCACTCTCAACCTTCTTGTCGATGTTTTCTTCAGTTAACCTCCATCTTTCCTTTCTCTCCTCCGTGGTCTCACGGTAGTACTTCTTCCACGTGGCGCCGTCTCCGACACTGTGCACACGTCCATACGACGGTCGAGTATCCATCGGTTGTCGTTTCAATATGTTCAACGCCCGGTTGAATGGAGTGTCCCACTTGGGCCTCGCTAATGCGTCAGACGGCGAGTCACTTTCGGCCGCAATCCGGTGCTGCTCTCTCTGCAAAAGGCACAAGGATCGTTTACAAATATGACTAACGTGTGCAGTCGAATTGATCAGAAACTAAAATTACCAGCAGTCTCATGAACTCCGTAATGACCGGTGTTGTATCGTAAAGCTTCTTCACTGGGTCCCAACGGTGCTGGGCCCTTAGGACGTCACGCTCCTGCGGGATGGTGAAATCCGCCAAGGGTTCTGGGATGCCCAGACTCGCGTCTTCCGCGTCCTCCTTGGCCCATTTGGACCTCTTTCCGTCGTAACCACGACTTCCGAGGTGGTGGCTCCCAATGTTCCTCTCTTGAATCCCCTTCATGTACTTAGACTTTTTTTGGCAGCTTCGGCCTTGCAAGCCTCCTTGAATATTTGAAACTGCTCTTCCGTGATTGTCGGATTATCCTTTACAATCTTGGAGTAGGGTTCCTTCTTGTCGATGATCTTTGCTTTCACTCAAGTTTTCCAGGTGGCCAACGCGTCGCTAAACTTGGTCATGGCGTGTTTCTTTATCTTCTTCATTGCCGGGTCCTCGTCTGGATCTTCATAATCCTTCTCATTCCGGCCCGGGAACAAGAATATCTGGTGAAACTTCTTTAGGAGGGAGCTCCTCATATTTTCTATCTTCTGTAGTTTCTCATCGTTGATGGTGGCGGTTGTCCGTACGATGCAGCCTATTTGATTGCCGTAGCACGCGCGCGCTTCCTCGGGCGCCTTTGGCTCAAAATTGCCGTCGTCCACCTCTGTGACCACCAGTATAGTAGTCCTGAGTTTGTTAGGAACCCGTTGCCTCTTTGCTTTTGGTTCTACACCGGCTCCGCTCGCCGAGGCAGCACCGGTCTCAGCGCCGGTCTCGATGCCGGTCTGAATCTCAGCGCTGGTCTCAGTCTCAGCACCGGTCCGCGTGTTGGTCTCAGTCCCCGATGCCACCGGTGGGCCCAGCAACAACATTGGTTGATCGTCGGTAAGGCTAAAAAATTCGTCTGCCGCCCGGTAGATGTCGTCGCAATCACCAGAACCCTGTCCTTCATCGTTGCTAGCCATGTTTCCTATGATTATATCTAGTCAATTAATTCTAGACCTAATAAAATGAATAATGACATAAAAAAGGCCTATTGTTTTGCAGGAATGTTGACTCCTTCCTGGTGCGGCAAATCCTAGGCACTCGATATGTCCTAATTTGTAGCACAAGTCATGCCGAAATTCACGGAAAATTTTGGTATGACCTTTGCTAAAAAGTGGACAAATCGAGAACCTGAAATTTGCCGAAACAGAAATGAATCAACATTCTGGCAAAACATAGGCCACTCTGCATCATTCCCTGGAAACAAAAAAGCTACTTGGGCACAATCGAACAACTTCAATGAAAAGATATAACATGACCACTTCAATGAAAAGATATAATCAACAATAAAAGTCTAGGAAGGGATCATCTTTAAAATAAAATTGCCTAAATTCTTTTCCTTGAAAAATAGTGGTCTTTTCAAAAATCAAAAACCTTTGCAAAATGACATCACTAAACACTTCTCTGCCTAGGAGAGAACCCAAATTATGTTGATCTAGCTATTCCTCTCTCTCAAACAAACACACATTATTATCTCTAACCCTTCTCTGCCTAGGACAGAACCCAATTAAATTGCAAAGGAACTCCATTTCTCTAATCCTTCTGAACTAATGCTCTAAAATAAAATTTTCCTCTAACCTAGCCAACCTACTTAACCTGGCTTGTTAATCCAACGAACCTAATTAACCTACCTATTTAACCTAGTTAGTTAATCTAGTTTACCTAGATAATCAACCCTAATTAAACTAGTTAATGCAGCTAGTTCTCTGTCAAAGCCCAAAATAAATTTTTCCACTAATTAACCTAGATAATTAACCTAATTAAACTAGTTAACCTGGCTAGCTCTCTGTCAAAGCCCTAACTAAATTTTTGCACTAACCTAGATAATTAACCTAATTAAACTAGTTAACCTAACTACTTCTCTGTCAAAGCCCTAACTAAATTTTTGCCCTAACCTAGATAATTAACCTAATTAAACTAGCTAACCTATGCATGAGAGAGAGGAGGGGTGGGGGCTTACAGAGGATGGCTCCGGTGGTGGCGAGGGAGGCAGGGGCGTCTCCGGTGACGGCGAGGGAGTTGTGGCGAGGAAGGATCCGGTGGCGTCGACAGCGGCTCCGGTGGCGTTGACGAGGCCGCGCGGCTCCGTGGCGTTGGGGGCGGCTCCGGTGGCGTCGACGGCGCACGGCTTTGGTGGCGTCGACGTCGGCAGGAGTCGGCGGCGAAGTGGGGCAACGACGAATCAGGGAGACGGCGGCACGCGGGGTGGGTTGAGGGATTTGGGGGAGAAGTGGTGGCTAGGGGGAAACGATTTTTTGGTTAAGTCAAACTTAGCGGTAGTGCGTTTGGTAAAACGCGCTATAGCTAAGATAGCTATAGCGGTTTTTACAAAACGCGCTGCTGCTATAGCTATGTAATTTTCTTCCTTTTTTAATTTCCTTTTCTGTTTCTATAGCGGGGGTCTAGGACACGCGCTGCAGCTACGTTAGCTATAGCGCCTCTTACAAACACACGCTGCTGCTATGCCTTCCTATGTTTTTTTGCTTTTTCATTTATTTTGCTTTACATTTTATTTTTTCCTTTCTCCTTTTTCTATTTCTTTCATTTTCGTTTACTTTTCTATTTGTTTTTCATCTTATTTTATTTCCGTTAGTAGTAGTGCTCTTCTTAGGAAACGCGCTGCTACTTATGCCCTAGCGGTAGCGCGTTTCTTCCAAGCCCGCTACTGCTATGCGTAGCCTATCATTCTAGCAATGGGAATATTAGTAGTAGCGCTTTTGCCACTACACGCGCTACTGCTAAGGTTGTATCTGTAGTGCGGTTTTTCTTCAAACGCTACTGCTATCTAGCACTAGCGCCCTTTTTTGACCCGCGCTGTTGCTAAATTTCTGTGTATAAGGTTTTCCCTAGTAGTGTACAAAACTACACACCCATAGTTCACTTGGAATGGAATAAATTTTGACCCGCAAATTAAAGTTCTACAAACTACACACCGAGGGACCCACATGTCATGAAACAAATTTGGACCCTATACAAATTAAAAAATAAAGGACGAGGATCGAACATGCGACCGGGCCTTCAAGCCGCACGTCAATAGGCAACATACGTAGAACAGCAATGTTTGTTGTACCCCCCTTTGTTCACATAATGTTTTTGTATTACCACAACCTATTTAATGGATAACATGTAATATTATTTTTAGTAATATTCGCCTTCACGTACTGGTGGGTTCCATGTGTGCTCTCTCTCTCTCTCTCCTCCCCTTCCGCGTTTAGACGCACGGGCAAACACGAAGAACTCGCGGGCGATGTTGCCATTGACCATATCTGGACGCGTTCACAAGTCATGGCACTAGTTTCACGTACTAGCAGCACTAGTCAGTGTGTACGTGTAATGCACGTTAATTTAGAAGTATATTAAGTGCATGTGGATATTAAGTACTAGGATATTATTTGCGTGTTATTATGTGATTAGCACTATTTTTGGCATGAAATTCACTGCACGTTAAACGTGTTGAGCGCTCGACATTGAAGCGGTCTAGGTCGTTGGATGACAAGGAATACATGTGGCTTGATGACGTTTTATATTTAATTTGATACGGCTCTAGCAGAACATTCAATCGATCAAACCATAGATTTCATTCAGTCTGACTCCGACTTTAAATTATACGACGATCGATATAAAATAAACGGAAATGATAAAAGTTTGGATTTTAAGCATGGCAATCCGAACGTTTTTCATGGCAATTTAGATTACGCGGCGGCGGCGGGGGCCTCTCGCGGTGGGAAGCGGCTCCTCTGCCGTGCTCTGTGTGTCGTCGGGCCACTGACCGACGGTGACGGCGGCATCTTGCGCCGTTGTTGGCGTACTCCTGGACGTTGGCCTAGCTTCAAGGAAGGCCAAAATGTTCTGGACTTCGGAGCGAGTCAACTGGCGGGAGGAGGCGACTGGCGTTGGTGCAAGGAAGCGGTCGACAACGGCCATCCATGCCGCTGAGGGGGGCACTAGCACCCGCGCGGGGACAAGCGCTGTCAACGGCGCGGCGGAGACATTTTTGTGCACGGGCACCGGCACGGGCACGCACGTCAGTGCACGCGCAGGCGGATGCGCTGGCAGGTGCACGGGCACCAGCACGGGCGTGCGCGTCAGTGCACGCGCAGGCGCATGTGCTGGCAGGTGCACAAGCGCGTGGAAAGTCGGCGGGGACCTCGTGGAACCCCGTGGGATCAAGATCGGCAACAATGTGGGGCTCCCAGCCCATCAATGCCACGGGGATGGGCGCTGGCGCAGTCGGGGCGACAGGAGCCGGAACGAGAGCGGAGACAGGCGCGACGTCTTCCCGCAAGGCCAGTTCAAGCTTGTCCCAAAGCGCCTTATGTTCTTGAGACTCCGGCTGGGTGTCTTCATCAGGAAACCGGAACACTAAGGACAGACCATCGTGATGCGTCTTGGCGTACATTTAGGTCAGGTTAGTTGGAGGTAGACGACAGAAGAATCGGAGAGGAAGAGAGAAGATTGTAGCGATACTGAGTAGTGCGGGGTTGATTTTAAACTACGGCACCGGCGACATTAAAAGTGGGAGCAGTTGGGACGAAGGTGGGCGGCGGAGCCTGGTCAAAAGGCTCGCCTCCCGGTGAGCCTGCACATCGGTCTACTCGCACGCCTCCCTGTCAGCCGGCGCAGCGGTCTGCTCGCACGCCTCCCGTCGACTCACACGCTTGCTCGGACGGCACCTGCCAATGAGAAGCGGGGACTCGTGGCGGCACGTAAACACCCACGGTTTCAATAGTGAAAGCGTTCGCCTTAACGTGACATGACTTTGTTCCAAAATACCTTGGCTCTTCATTTGTGCAACTTGTCATAAGCAGCTTGTCTCAAATTGAAGAAAAAACTTACGAAGTAATATTTGTGCCATATCACATGACCATGCTCAGTTTCAAGAATTTATGCTCACTTTTGGATTTTCTGAAATTTAAGATCCAGGATTCGAAATAATATCATAACCTGCATCATGCAATAAATTTTCAAGCCGTACATCTCTCCTGTTGTATTTCTTAAGAAAGGATTTGGTCAAACATTTTGCTTAGTTAGACTTCAGACAAGTTATATATGCAGAGTAAAAGGATAATCCCTCCGTACCAGTGCATTGCCTGATATATTAACTCAAGTACTAGGCACGAACAAACTGGCTCAATTCTGTGCTCATCCTGTAGTAGTAGTAGTAGTAGTAGTAGTAGTAGTAGTAGTAGGCAATGAAGTTGACGGGTGACCTTGACGAGCGGCGACTGAGGGAATTGAACCATGCTCGGCACGGTAGGTAATGTTGTCTAGTTACTAAAGCATCCCTCCGTTGTTTATCGGTAGTCATTATGGACCGGGGACATGAGGGGAATTTCCTAGGACTGGAATTCTGGCCGCCAGATATTTTGACTTGAAACGCTGAGGCTCGACTGGTTGGGGTTGCGTAATGTGTGTACCACGCACGCCACCGAAGGACACGAGCTCGATTTTTTTTATTTTTTTTATTTTTTTAGGATCAACACGAGCCAAGGTCTGGCTGGTACGCCGTTGGGTCCTACCATTCGAGAATACGAGAGGAACCTTTTAAATTGTCAAACGAATCTATGTCTATTACAATACCCGTATTTTCCTTGCAAATACTAATCTCAACGTGGTAATTGATTTATGACGATTTGTTGAATTAGAGTGAGTTTGTGATATAGTGATCTCAACGTGGATTTCACATTTCATGGTATCCCTAGTAAGTTTTCCAATGCAAATTTAAATTTAAAAGATGAACAATATGGAGGTGATAAAACTTTGTATGTATCAAGCATATGACCACACACACACACACACAGAGAGAGAGAGACACACACGCACGAAAACAACAATCCTATAAGTATAGTGCATTTATTTTTCCAAACCATGCATGTATGACACGAATTCAAAAATACTCCTTCTATTCCTAAATATGAGTCTTTTAGAGAGTTCAACAAGTGACTACATACGGAGCAAAATGAGTGAATCTAGACTCTAAAATATGTCTATATACATCCGTATGTGCCAGTCCATTTGAAACCTCTAAAAAGACTAATATTTAGGAATGAAGGGAGTAAAATGTAAGACATGCATGGTCCTCAGTTCAATATTTAAAATGAACATGAAACTGAAACATGAATATTAAGTCTAGTACTACAGTACTTGCAAATGTTGTGTTTAGGCGGAGCTATGATTGTCGGGGGTCAACCCCTCGACCTTAGATAAAATTGTGGAGCTCTGTTTAGGGTTGTTTAGATTATATTTGTCCCCACCCTCCCAACCAACGATTGGTTGTGCACCCCCACCCCTCCTCCCCGGGAGAATATCATGTGCCCCCATACCTTAGATGCTATATGTCGATACGAGTTGCTTGGAGCTTGTAGATCTGAGATATAGCAGCTCACATGATGTGTCTTAATATTTTTACAGGAAACCTTGATGAGTTTGAGAATTGCACACAATTTGTCAAAAACTACTCAGATGCCCTTGGATCCCATATCCAACGACCTCGAAGCTCATATCACGGTAGCATCTAAGATGAAGGAGGACATCATATTCTCCTGTATGTAAGAATATCATGTGCTACCACACCTTAGATGCTTTGGTGATACAAGCTCTTCGGAGCCGTTGGATTTTTGACCCAACACCTCCTCGGTGGTTCGAATGGTTTTTTTGCAGAAAAGCCCCAAAAGAATTCGGCCACTACTTACAAGCACAAAGACTACTCAGATGCCACTGGATCTCAGATCAAACGACCACCAAGCTTGTATCACCGTAGGATCCAAGCTGCGATAGCACCTTATGTTTTCTCACACGGGAGAATATGAGGTGCTCCCGCATCGTAGATTTTATGGTGATACGAGTTCACTGAGATCTAACGGCCCATAGTAGGAGGTTTGAATGTTTTTGCAATAAACGGCTGATAGAGTTTGGGAAATGCACAGAAAGTACAAGTACTACGCATGTGCCATCTGATCACTGATCATACAACCTAGATGCTCATATCCAGTAGCGGGTAATTAAGCTACGGGGAGCACCTAATATGAGCAACGGGGAGCCGTTGGATCGAAGATGCAGCGGCACACACGAGACCTGAATGTTTTATTTGCAAAAAAAACCTTTGGAGAGTTTGGAAATTGTGCATAATTACAAAGACTACTCCCAAGCCATTGGATCTCGCTTCCAACGGTGTAAAAATTCGTATCACCATAGTATCTAAGCTGCGGGGTGGATGTGATATTCTATGCCGCTGTCATTTTTGTTCGTAAACTTGCAAAATACGTGTAACTCGTGCCGTTAATTTTCTAACCGCGCAAAGTGTTTATTGAAAAAACCATCCTACACTGAAATATCGGAACAACACACGGGGGTCCCACTTGTCATTAATCAAATTTGGACCTAAAACTAACAAATATGAAAGACGAGATTCGAACTGGCAACCTGGACTACAAAGCGTAAGTCGATAGCCTGAAACAACAACGTTGTTGGCTTTGTCCCATAACTTGATTTTATACAATATTACATTGAGTAGAGTAGAGGGAGTGCCTCGTCAACACGTGCATGACCGTTGTCTCACTTACTAGTGGGTCCCAGGTCTGTGGTCTCAATCTCTCTTCTCTCCATCGTCTAACCTTTGCACAGGCACACATGAAGAGTGGCGCTAGCTTGCCGTGGTGTTATTACAACTAAAAAAAGCTTGGAAAATAGAAGAATCGCCTAGAACAAGAGACGTTGTGGCTGGTCGAGACGGAGCTAACCACATCTATCCTCCGTGTCACGTTTGCATGATGAAGCTGTGTGCCTAGTGGGGTGTTTTCGACCGACTGGCTGGGTCCTGAGGTCGAACCATAGGTACTAGAGTTACTGCCAACGTCTAATACAGTATATTTTTACACACACATTTTTCCTCCGTGCCGAGACGTGGCACACCCTACCGCGCGGTTTCGAGGTCCTCCCGGGTGGTGCACGCATATATTCTTCCTTACGTGGGACGCCCTACCACGCGTTTTCTGGGTCCTCCTCAGTCGTAGCGCCGAAGCAAGTAAATGAGTCGTCAAATCACGAAAGACCACTGAGGGAGTCCTGGATTAGGGGGTGTCCGGATGGCCGGACTATCACCGTTGGCCGGACTCCTAGACTATGAAGATACAAGATTGAAGACTCCGTCCCGTGTCCGGATGGGACTTTCCTTGGCGTGGAAGGCAAGCTTGGCAATGCAGATATGTAGATCTCCTATCATTGTAACGACTCTTGTAACCCTAGCCCTCTCCGGTGTCTATATAAACCAGAGGGTTTTAGTCCATAGGATGAACAGCAATCATACCATAGGCTAGCTTCTAGGGTTTAGCCTCTCTGATCTCGTGGTAGATCTACTCTTGTACTACCCATATCATCAATATTAATCAAGCAGGAGTAGGGTTTTACCTCCACCGAGAGGACCCGAACCTGGGTAAAAACATCGTGTCCCTTGTCTCCTGTTACCATCCGCCTAGACGCACAGTTCGGGACCCCCTACCCGAGATCCGCCGGTTTTGACACCGACATTGGTGCTTTCATTGAGAGTTCCTCTGTGTCGTCACCTTTAGGCCTGATGGCTCCTTCGATCATCAACAACGACGCAGTCCAGGGTGAGACTTTTCTCCCCGGGCAGATCTTCATATTCGGCGGCTTTGCACTGCCGGCCAACTCGCTTGGCCATCTGGAGCAGATTGAAATCTACGCCCCTGGTCATAAGGTTAGATTTGGAAGTTTGAACTATACAGCTGACGTCCGCGGAGACTTGATTTTCGACGGGTTCGAGCCACAGCCAAGCGCGCCGCACTGTCACGATGGGCATGATCTAGCTCTGCTGCCGGACAGTGCCCTGGAGGCTGCACAAGTGTCCGCTCCAACCCTTAGCTCAGAGCCGACTGCGCTAATCGAGGACGGGTGGCTGGACACCGCCTCGGGGGCTGCTACCTCTACGGCGATAGAGCCAAATACCATCCCTGTCCTTTGCGAAGCTCGTGACTCCAAGGTGCCGGACTCCTCTCCGGACTCCGAACCTTCCGCGCCCCTGCCAATCGAATCCGGTTGGGCGCCTGTTATGGAGTTCACTGCCGCGGACATCTTTCAGCACTCACCCTTCGGTGACATCCTGAACTCGCTAAAGTCTCTCTCTTTATCAGGAGAGCCCTGGCCGGACTATGGTCAGGAAGGTTGGGGCACGGACCACGAAGAAATTCAACGCCCACCCACCACCCACTTGGTAGCCACTGTCGATGATTTAACCGACATGCTCGACTTCGACTCCGAAGACATCGACGGTATGGACGACGATGCCGGAGACGACCAAGAACCAGCGCCTACAGGGCACTGGAAGGCCACCTCAACTCACGATGTATATATGGTGGATACACCTAAAGGAAGCGATAACGAGGAACAACGGGACACTGCAAAGGATAATTCCCTCAAAAAGCAGTCAAAACAGCGACGTAAGCGCCGCTCAAAGTCCTGCCTCGACAAAGACATCACCCATACAGACCCAGCCATAGAGCAGGGCCAACCGGCGGACGACGAACATGCCCTCGAGCAACCATCCGAACAGGATAACTTGGATAAACAATCCGTCCCCGGCGAAGATAACAGTCCGGACGATCTCACGCCGGACACATCGTTGGAGCAGAAGAACCTCCACAAAAGGCTCGTCGCCACTGCACGTAGTCTGAAGAAGCAGAAACGAAAGCTCAAAACAATGGAAGACGCACTCAGAATGAGATGGAGCAAAGTACTCAACACCACAGACAAATACGGCGATAGCCGCCAAACAAAGAGCTACCCGAAGCGCAAACTCCTGCCCGAATTTGACGAGGAGGCCGTAGAGCCCCCACAATCAAAGAACAAAGAGGCCTCTCGGTCGGATAGACGACCACATGGCAAACATAGAGCGGCAAGCGACACCGCATACAAGCCGACACGCGATCCGCATAAGGATCCGCACCAAAAGGATGGCCCAGTCAGGTCTATCTATGGGCCAAGAAAGCAAGCTCTAGAAAGCAATGCAACACGTCGAGTATTCGAACATCACGGCACACCCAAATACAGGGGCGCTGCACACCCCCTATGTTTCACCGATGAGGTGCTGGATCATGAATTTCCAGCGGGATTCAAGCCCGTAAACATAGAGGCATACGACGGAACAACAGACCCTGGAGTCTGGATTGAGGATTACATCCTGCACATACACATGGCTAGAGGAGATGACCTCCACGCCATAAAATACTTACCCCTCAAGCTCAAAGGGCCAGCCCGGCATTGGCTCAAAAGCCTCCCGGAAAATACCATTGGAAGTTGGGAAGAGCTCGAGGATGCGTTTCGGGCAAATTTTCAGGGGACTTATGTCCGCCCTCCGGATGCAGACGATTTAAGTCACATAACTCAACAGCCTGGAGAGTCAGCCTGCAAATTCTAGAACAGGTTCCTCACCAAAAAGAACCAAAATAGTTGACTGTCCGGACGCCGAAGCCTTAGCAGCTTTCAAACACAACGTCCGAGACAAATGGCTCGCCAGACACCTTGGCCAAGAAAAGCCGAGAACAATGGCCGCACTAACAAGCCTCATGACCCGCTTTTGCGCGGGAGAGGATAGCTGGCTGGCAAGATGCAGCACCAGCAACCCAAGTACATCCAAGGTCAGGGATGGAAATGGGAAACCACGACGCAACAAGGACCAGCGTCGGACCAAGGGAAACAGTCGGCAGTCAACGCCGGATTCAAAAGCTCTCGATAGAACAATAAAAAACGGCCCCTTAAGGACAGTAGCGACGAGCTATCCAACCTAAACAAAATCTTGGACAAGATATGCCAAATCCACAGTACCCCCGGAAAGCCTGCAAACCATACCCACATAGATTGTTGGGTCTTCAAACAGTCCGGCCGACTTAACACCGAACACAAGGGGCCCGACACACCAAGTGAGGACGATGACGAACCCCACAAGAAGAGCACCGGAAAACAAAAGAATTTCCCACAAGAGGTCAAAACAGTAAACTCACTTCAAGTGACAACAGGGAAAAATAGAGCGGCGCCCATTGAAATACGCGCCGCACGGTCTACCCCAGCGGAGTCCCAACACTGGTTGTCAAAACCAATCACCTTCGACCATCAGGACTACTCCGGAAGTATCCGGAACACAGGATGGACTGCCTTGATATTAGATCCTATAATCGACGAACTTCAATTTACACAAGTCCTAATGGACGGCGGCAGTGATCTAAACCTGCTATATCAGGACACAATCTGCAGAATGGGGATAGACCCAACCAAAATTCGCCATAGCAACACTTCCTTTAAAGGAGTGATGCCAGGCCCATATGCCCATTGTACGGGCTCTCTACTACTAGAAGTTGTGTTCGGCTCATCCGACAACTTCCGTCGCGAAAAGTTAGTCTTCCACATCACCCCATTTAAAAGTAGCTATCAAGCACTATTGGGACGCGAATCTTTCGCCCGCTTTAACGCAATACCGCATTACGCATCTCTTACAAATAAAATGCCCAGTCCACGTGACATCATCTCATTAAAGGGAAACTTCGAGCGTTCCTCGAATACGGAAGAACGTGAGACTGCCTTGACAGCCACACACTAATCCGGCCTTGCTGATCAAAGCACCTAAACAGGTCATTCAGACCCCGAACACGGTTAGGCGAGTCCGGTATAAATAAACAAGGGGCTTACTAGCCGCGTACCCCCTTACAAGGGGCTCCACGCATGTACAACAAGAGACAATAAATCTCAATTTTATTCATTTTTTGAATCATACTCTATTTATTTTAAAATACATTTTTCACACGATCTTTTTTTCCCAATTAAGTTCCTCTCTTTTACAGATGAACGCCGTGCTATACCCGTCCAGGATACGACACAACGGAGACACAGGCGCAGACGTGCAGCA
Organism: Triticum dicoccoides; assembly: GCF_002162155.2. Taxonomy (NCBI): domain Eukaryota; kingdom Viridiplantae; phylum Streptophyta; class Magnoliopsida; order Poales; family Poaceae; genus Triticum; species Triticum dicoccoides. The sequence continues at coordinate 162,819,551 of NC_041393.1, forward strand.
GGGACCCGTTGCAAGGATTCTCTTAAGATTAAGACCCTGCGTAAACCCTTTTTACTGTCTCTTGTTGTTACACATCCCCTGGTTTCTTGTTATAACCGAGGAGGAGGCTGGCGTTTTGGCATCGATCGCGTCAGAAATTTTTGCACGTACCTGGACACTAGGGGCTTAGGGCATTGTTCTGCCCGTTTTCATAAAGACCGAATACCTTAGGGAGTGTTCGGCGTCTCGAGTGAGGACTTATATGCATCAGCTCCGAATCATGTCTTTGGTCAAATGTTGGGTTTGCCCGGCTCCTGTGTTTTGCTGCCTTATGTTCCGCTCTATCGGCTAACGCGGCACCAGGAGAACTACTGCGGTTTTGCCCCGGTTCGGCCGACTGAGCACCTCAGTAGAGAAAGCCGAAAACTGACTGTCATGATAAAGCGTGAGACTGGTCAACCACTCGATGACCCACCGGAATGTTTAGAATTCCTCTACATTAATGAAGGACCTTTTCCCGGTCAGGCACATACGCGCCCCGAATTCGGAGAGCGCGGTGCCCCTAGGGGCTATATAGTAGCCCCAACATCGAACTCCTATGGCTAAGTGAAAGTGATAAAGCATTATAGTCCGGTTGCCTTGTTTGCTACGCTATCACCTCCTTCACAGGACCAAGACGTTGGATTAAGTGTGAAAACGTGCCTTTTTTTGCAAACGCCCCCGCACTATGTGCGTGGGGGCTGAAGCCGAAGACTGCCATCTTTCAGGTTATATACACATATACATTAACGGCCGCACAGGAGGTATTTCAATACTTGAACGCACAAGTATAAAAAGCTCTTATATTACATTGAAACATCATTTCACAAATCATACATGTCATTAGAACATAATATCCTTCGAGCATTGCGTCTCTATTAAACGAGCACCCTACAGGACTTCCTCAAAATAGTGCTCGGCAGGTACTCGGATTCTGTCCGAATCCTGGGATGCAACATCGGTGGCCTTCATCTCTGCCCAGCATGTCTTGACACGGGCAAGAGCCATCCGCGCACCCTCTATGCATGCCGACCGCTTCATTGCATCGATATGCGGCACCACACCAAGGAACTGCTGCACCAAGCCAAAATAACTCTTCGGCTCGGGCCTTTTCGGCCACAAATGAGTCACGACATCCTTCATGGCAAGTCCGGACAACCTATTCAGCTTATCCCATTCAGCTAACCGATCGGTTAATGAAAGTGGACGCTCCGGACTATGGAACTGCGACCAAAAAAGCTCTTCCATTCCATGATCCTTTTGGCCTCGGAAGTGTGCGACCGCGTCTGCGGCACTCGCCGCCAAATCCAGATAAGCATCCTCCGCACCCCACAGCTGGCCCAACTGAGCATACTTAGGATCCGTAAATTTCCTCCGCAGCAGAAAGGGCTTTCCAGCCGCGATATCCCCGGCTTGACGTAGCTCCTCCTTTATAGCTCTCATCGCGGAGGAGGCATCCTTGGCTTCGGTGGTGGACTTCTTCAGGTCCTCCTGCTCCGCTCGACGTTATTTTTCAAGACACCCGCAGCGGTCGGTAGCATTCTTCAACTTCCCGGCCATCTCGGCCATTTCCTTGCTGCTTCAGCAGTGAGCAGCCTGTTCGGCTTTTAGTTTCGGCCGCCCTCAAGGCAGCCGCATCACTTTTTCTGGCTTGCTCCTTGACTCGGGCTAGCTTCGCCCGAAGGTTCTCCATAGCAGCAGCACCATCTGCATAGAGCATACATGTTGTAAGGCATGGGCGTCAAGCTCCCTTACCAGGTGTCCGCGGAGAAGTTGCATACCTTGTGACTCGTCAAGCCGCTTATTGACAAGCGCGATGTCCGCATCCGCCACGTCAAGTTGCCGCTTCAGCTTGGCAAATTACTCAGTCCGGCTGGCCACTAGATGCTCCGCCACCTATATAGGACAGGCGACATCTTACAACTGAGATTATGATCCTCGGCACGCTGTCACTTTCGACAATGTACCGAGTCTCAGGGGCTATTATCTATACAGGGCGCATTCTATATGCAAAACTGTCAGAAGGTATATCATTTTCGTGTACCTCAAACCCTCTCAGTAAACTTCTGACGGCTTCATGCAATCCGCTCTCAGCGGATGAAATCCTTTCAATCACCCTACCCATTAACGCACGGTGATCTTCTGAGATAGACGCTCGCCCGAGCAGATCCTTCAGCTCCTCCGACCGTGCACCAGTTGGTGCTGGACCTCCCGGCCCCGCCGGACTCGGGGAAACCCTCCGCGACGACACCTCAGGGTCGTCCGCCCCGCATGACGGTGCAGCAGATGGAGGCGTTTCACTCTCCATCATCTCCGGACGAAGATCCCCCAAAGATGAGCTCTGCTGAGAAGGGCTGAGATCCGAACTACAAGGTAAAACTTCGGTTATCTTCAGAAATAAAAACAGGGATGTCCCTTATTACAAAACTCTCCTTTCTACTTACGGCTCGCTGTAGGGCTTATTCCCTTGGGGAAATAGTGCGGCCGGGGCTTCTCCTGGTGCAGGACCCTCTGGTGAAGATTTCTTCCCCCGCTTTGAGGCCTTGGCCTCTTGATCTTCAGAAGCGGTCCTCTTCTCCCCCTGGAGGGAGGGACTCTTGATCCCCCCTTTCTTGAAAGCCTCCTTCGCGGAGGCAGTAGTTTCCCTGTTTCCCCCTTTGCCCTCTTCCAAAGGCGCAGCCTCCAGCATCTTGGTTAACACAGGATCCGGCGTGGTCTCAGGGAGGGGGGCCGGACACCTTATTAGTTTTGCTTTCGCTATCCACTCCTGTTCATGGGATAGCTCTTTAAAGGGCAAGTTTATGATAAATGTACGGATAGCGTGTCCGGGCACAGGACTACTTACTTGAGTATCTGGGCGATTGCAGCTCAGACCTGCGTCCTCGGTCAAGTCCAGACACATCTCTTGTGATTCAAAGAACAGTTTATACATCTCCACGGGCGTCGTGCCCATGAAGTGTTGGAGAGCTCGTGGTCCCTCCGGATTAAATTCCCACAGGCGGAGGGGGCGACGTTTGCAGGGCAGAAGGCGCCAAATCAGCATGACCTGCGCCACTACAACCAGATTGATCTCTCTCTCTTGGAGGTCTCGAATACGGCCCTGCAGCAGAGGAACGTCCTTGGACGGCCCCCAGTCGAGCCCTTTGTTGACCCATGACGCCAGCCGCTGTGGAGGACCCGGGCGGAAGGCAGGTGGCGCCACCCATTTGGTGCCCCTGGGAGTGGTGATGTAAAACCACTCCTGTTGCCATAAACCGAGCACCTCTTGAAAAGAGCCCTCGAGCCATGGAGCGTCAGCATTTTTGCTTATAACAGCCCCTCTGCACTCTGTCTGCTGCCCCTTGATCATCTTCGGCTCCACTTTGAAGGTCTTAAGCCACAATCTGAAGTGAGGGGTAATGCGGAGGAAGGCTTCGCATACGACAATGAACGATGAGATGTGGAGGATGGACTCCGGATCCAAGTCGTGGAATTCCAGCCCATAATAAAATATGAGCCCCCTCATGAAGGGGTCCGTCGGGAAGCCTAAACCCCGAAGGAAGTGAGACACGAACACCACGCTCTCACCAGGCTCGGGAGTAGGAATAACCTGCCCTTGGGCAGGCAGCCTATGCGAAATTTCGCCGGTTAGATACCTGGCGTCTCTCAGCTTTTGTACGTCTTCTTCCGTGACGGAAGAAGGCATCCACCGGCCTTGCAGGTCGGAGCCGGACATTGTCGAAGGTCCAAAGTGCCTGAATCTGGAGCTTTGGGTGTTGTAACTCGAGGCGAGGGGCGGATTCAATTGAGATTGAAAGAAAGGAGCAGGCCTTGGTCTCGTTATAAAGAGGTTGAATACCAAGAGCCCTCCCCGTGGCCGTTTGGGACTCGCCTTCGATAGAGGGGGCGTGCCAACGGGCACGGTTGGGTTACCCACGCCCGTATTGATGAGAATCCCGGAATAAGGGGACACGATCTCTGCTTTGACAAGACGTGCCAAGGAAACCGCTTCGCTAAACGCGCTGAGGTAGAATAGTTAAAACGATTCGAATAAAGGCCTGTCCATGGTGTGATGTCACGCCATGGAATACGTCAGCAGATTGAACTTGTGTAAATATTATTCTCTCTACGGTGGTATGTGTAACTTATTTTGCAGAGCCGGACACTATCCTTGTGTTCAAAATCTTCTATGAAGAATTCGGAGGAGGAACCCGCCTTGCAATGCTGAAGACAATATGCGCGTCGGACTCGTCATCATTGAAGCCTTGTTCAGGGGCTACTGAGGGAGTCCTGGATTAGGGGGTGTCCGGATGGCCGGACTATCACCGTTGGCCGGACTCCTAGACTATGAAGATACAAGATTGAAGACTCCGTCCCGTGTCCGGATGGGACTTTCCTTGGCGTGGAAGGCAAGCTTGGCAATGCGGATATGTAGATCTCCTACCATTGTAACCGACTCTGTGTAACCCTAGCCCTCTCCGGTGTCTATATAAACCGGAGGGTTTTAGTCCGTAGGACGAACAACAATCATACCATAGGCTAGCTTCTAGGGTTTAGCCTCTCTGATCTCGTGGTAGATCTACTCTTGTACTACCCATATCATCAATATTAATCAAGCAGGAGTAGGGTTTTACCTCCACCGAGAGGGCCCGAACCTAGGTAAAAACATCGTGTCCCTTGTCTCCTGTTACCATCCGCCTAGACGCACAGTTTAGGACCCCCTACCTGAGATCCGCCGGTTTTGACACCGACAACCACTTTTCCCGCCGAGTACATCAGTGAAGCACGGTGGCTAGCTAGTTGGGCTAGTTCGACTGATTAGCTAGGCCGCCGACACATTTGTTTTTTCACCCCTTTTTTTAATCTACTTGCCGACAGGTAAATTTAAATATCCACCGCGGTGTTGCTCTGGTGTTTGGGTGCGGCAGGATTTTTAATTTTTTGATTGATGGGAGCAGGCGCGGTAGGATTTTTAATTTTTTGATTGACGGGAGCAGGCACGGCAGCAATTAGTCATGATGACTCCGCCTGTAAAACCCACTGCTCCTTGATGTGAGAAGTCGTCGACTGGTGTTTTACCATAGTGAAAACCAAAAGATTCCCCACTCCTCGTCTGGCTCCCTCCGTCTTCCCGTAGATTGCATTACCTTTCAGCCGTTTCGCCCCCTTTGCTTCCTCTCCCGATTGCTTCTACCTGGTGCCATGGCGGCGCAGCATATCACGTAGTCCGAGGTGAGGCGCCTGACACAGGAGCTCCATGCCAAGGATGCGGAGCTAGGGCCAAGGACATGGAGCTCTGTGAGCTCAAGGAGGAGAGGATTGCAATTCTCCTCCGTTATGTGCGGGAGTTCACGGAGCTTCAAAAGCGGCAGGCGTCCACCACAAAGATGCTCGAGGTGTCGGCGACGTTGCTACAGAAAGTGGGAGATATGATAGGCCGACAGGGGAGCCGGCTGGAGCACGAGCGGGCTGATCGTGACGAGGTCCAGGGTTGCCTCAGCCACTTGGTGAACCAAGTTGCCACACACGTGTTGCGGCTGCGCAATGCCTATCGTCGTGCCAGCGCGACGATGCCGGCCGTTAGGCTAAACCCATTCGACCACCCGGTCGACTTCAACGAGCTGCGGCTTCCTGACCTGGTCTCCTTCTTCACCTATCTCTCTGAGGAGCTGAGCCTTCTCCGCGCGATGGTGGGTGCTGAGGCTGACAAGGAGGGGTTGCGCGCTGCCGGCGCCGTTGCCGGGCGAATCCTTTCAGGGCTCCGTCACCGGAATCCATTCGTGCCATTGGACGCCGTCTTTGACGAGCTGGCTCCCGTCGACCGGGAGCGGGCTCTGCGGGTGGTTGCACCCTGCATCACCAACGTCATGCGCCTCGAGAAGCAGAGGGACTTCGGTGCTGTTTAGGCGCCCTCTGCATGGGCATGTCCATGTCTCGGTGCAACATGACCGTTGGATCAAACTCAGACGGTGCAGATCAGTCACTATAGCACAAAGCATGTGGGTGTGTTTGGTTGCATTCTCATCTCAATATAGTTGTTTCCTCTTCGTGTATTTTTTGTTAACCTACTAGTGTGGACTCATGCACCCTTCATGCACTCTGCCAAACACCCAAAAGTGGGTCGAGAAGGGAACTTTTTCTCCCATCCCGTGCACCCTTCATACACCCTGCCTAACACTATTCGTGCTTCATATGGTTCATGTTTCGTGGAGTACTGTAGCACCATACTCTCCATGCGCTGTAGACCTACTTCTGTTAACATTGATCTCACCGTTCATTCTCGACCGGATAGTCGAAAAAGCAGTACTATGTTACATATAGGAGTAGTTGACATGCGCACAACATCATTTGTTATCGTCATATCTTACTACACTAGCAACAAGATTGTGTAGTACTGACGTATGAACCACTGCACATGCCTAGTAGTAGGAGCATTGTGTATGTTCAAGTGGCTGCCATGTTTCGCACTCCTCCGTCGTAAGAGTGGAAACGCTTGCTGTAATCATTTTCTTCTTCAGAAAAACAGTGGACACGCTCTACCGTGCGGATCCTCCTCCAGCCATGCACTAAATTACTCACTTTCGCCGACGTGTGGGACAGCCAGCACCTGGGTCCACCAGCCATGCACTAAATTACTCCGTAGTAGAGTTACGGTAGACTACCCCGATCGAAGCGCCGCAGTAATGCCCAATGAGCCGTCAAATCACAAAACCCCCTCCTTTCCAGCAGTAAGTTGGACGGACGAAGCAACCATCATTTCACTCTTCTGACTCAGCTTCCTCTCTTGAAGAAAACCCCCACTCGCTTCGCTTCTCCCTCATCTCGTTCCTCCTTTCACTCTTCTCTCTCAGCTTCCTCTCTTGGATGGACGAGCCCTGTCCAAGCTCAAAGCCATCGCCCTGTCCAAGCCCCCCTCTCCAGGATCCCTCATTAAGCAAGTCCAGGTAATGTCTCTTGTTGACGATCTTTTTCTCGATCTTGATCGTGTTTTTTCATCTAACACGCAGTACTAGTACCGGTAGTACAACTTTCTGGGTGATCTTGCATGTGATTTTAGTGTGCCAAATGATGGTTCTAAATTCCTCTTTTGACCAAAACATGCAAGAGGTTGACACTGATTTCTTATAGATTACTTTCAACTACTCCCTCTGTCCCAAATTTCTTGTCTTAGATTTGTCTAGATACGGATGTATCTAATACTAAAATGTGACATGATATATTCGTATATAGACAAATCTAAGACAAGAATTTTGGGACGGGGGGAGTACTTTATGAACATCAATGCTACCTTTAAAGAGGGTATATTTGCCTCAGTAACTTGTGTTATGGATATTGCAAGTAATCCCTCTGCTCTGATGCATTTGAAGACATGTTCTAGTGTCTTTGTTCACTCATTTCTGTGCGTATATGTAGTCATATATGGAGTATAATATCGAAAATCATCTTATATTTCTGAACGGAGGTAGTAATAAAATATGGTTTTTGTTTGAACTAGAACCAGGTCCGCGGTGGAGATGAAGTTCTCAAAGTCATGCCGTGTGAACTGGAAGACCTGATGATGAGTTCTACTGCTGAACTATCCAGCTGCTGTGTCCTTGTTGCCACGTGTCCTGAACTAGTGTTTTCATGTAGCTTTTTTGTCAGGCGTGTTCTCGAGGCTGTACTTGACCACAACAATTTCCTGGTTGTGCCTTCGATTACGAAGGGTGTGGTTCTTGTAAAGCTTCCCAACAAATCTGATGCGGCCTGTCTTCATCATCATGTTTATGAGTGGAAAGACCACTCTGTTAGGTTCTCCAAGGTTGACAAGATGGTGATGGTGCATGTAGACATCTCTCATGAAGTCCATGGCCTAGTCAGTTATGCGGGGTTCATCCCGTAGGTCGGTGGCAAGAAATAGTCTGCAGAGTTTAATTAGTGCAACTTTGCTTGTCTGTAGTAAGTACTATTGTTCAGTACTTGATTTGTGTTTGTGAACCCTGTATTGTTTATTAGTACTTCAGCTTTTGGTGTGTGGTCAGTCCTGAGAACGGTCTATGTTAATGTCTGTCCACTCAATTCAGTCTGTATATTTTGAAGTATCTAGATCATATTTTTTGTGAGGACGGTTTATCAATTATGGTTACACTCCAATATCTGTATGCATTGCAGGGTTTATCGCACCCACCAGGATTTCCAGTCCCATGGATGTTTGGTCCATACTATTTGTCACGACCTTTGGAATGTCCTGCTTGTGGGAGTAGGCGGGGCCCCTGCATGCCAATCATAGTTGGACGATCATTCTTCTGTGTAGTACGTCAACATAGTGATTTCCTGGTAAGTATTCACTCGTGTCACATCAAGTAAATCTTATTGATTTACTGTCTAAATCTTATTGATTAAATGCCATGTTTTCTTTCTTTTCCTGCAATTTTATGATGCAGGTTTTGCCATGTGACATTCATCACAGAATAAACCGTTTGGTTTGCTCTATGATGGCTATTTTTGCAGGTTTCACTTCTTATGTCGTGTCAGTAAAGAAGGCACTATCCATCACTTATATTACTGGAAAAAATTGGATCAGTCTGTTGTCTGAGTACAAGCTGAATCCCTATGATGAACTGCAGTTTGGTTTAACAAAAACGCCACAATTAGTCCTTCTCGCGTTTAAAAGAAATGAAAAAAACTGGATCACGGTCACAGATCCTAGTCAAGTTAGAAAGCTCATCATTGCATACCAGACACGATCGCCGCTGTCTTGCACATCGGTACCACCTTCAGCAACGGATCGAGCACCGGCAGTTGCTCTAGCACTAACAGCGGCAGCAGCTCAGTCTGATCCAGCTGAAGATTGGGCACTGACCGCATCAGCGGATCAGTCTGATCTACCGGAGGATCGGGCATCGACACCGGCACCTGCTCCGACACCGGCACCATCTCTACAAGGAGCACCATCTCCGGCAGCAGCAGCAGCTTCGGCACCTGCACCAACACTTGCACTTGCATCTGCTCCGGCCCCTGCAGTTGCACCGGCAACAGACTGGGCTGCAGTTCGCACTTCATATACCAAAGTCCTTACAAAAACCGACATGTCCACCTTCTTGGTAAGCATTGGCCGCCCAAGTGCTTCGTTCTTTTTTCTTTCCATGTTGTTTCCCATGATTCACTGTGTTGATCTAACTGTTTGGGTATGTGTTGTTGTTTGCAAACAGAGAACTCCTAGAGCAACGAGGGAGTCGTTCAACAATCCGGGCTACCACGGCCAAGTTTCTCTTACCATGCGCAGCCTTGGTGTGAATGAACCTGCTCAATATACCGTAAGTACAAAGGATGGTCGCATGATGATTGATGCTAAAGGATGGTCAAGGTTCAAATCTAAATCATATCTTGCGGTAGGGGATGATGTCAAAATCGAACTTTGTCGGCAAGGAGAGCTGGTCCAAATCAACTGTGAAATTCTTCAGTAGCAGCACGCAACTGCCGAACTGATCTATCCTCCGAGAGATTTTGATGTAATAATCTGGCATGGTGAAACAAGTGTCTTGTGTGTATAAGTAGTACGACAGTATTATTTATCACATGGTATATCGTTGATAGAATTACAACTCTGATTGCTGGTTAGGAACTGTCGTTCGATTTCATTCCAACAACTGCCGTGCTTTATTCAATTTTGTGTATTCGCCTTGCGACAGCATCTAAAACCAGCACCATACCGATCGCTTGCAATATGAAAAGCGCTGAGGTACAACACATGGGCCCCCAAACTTGCAGGGTGGGCCTGCGGCCCAAAGTCCAGAACCGTGAGCCTGTTTGAGTATTATATTCTCAGCTGAACCCCCATAAAAAAAGCTGAACCCCCATAATGCCCATGCGTCGCAGAGGGAGTATATTTCTCGGCAAGGTGAGCCTGTCTCTGATATAAAAGATTTGTATATTTCTTTACAGAGGGAGTATCTCTCTATCAAAAATATATTTATGTGTAACTAGTTACTCCTGTCTTTCTACTTCCTTTCGTTGATATGTGGGGCAACCGGCAACGGGGTCCATGTGCCATATGCACAAATTAGAGTGCACAACTTCACGGTAGACACACCTTGGTCGTAGCGCCGCAGTAATGCCCAATGAGCCGTCAAATCACAACCCCCCCTTTCCAGCTTTAGCAGTAAGTTGGATGAACGAAGCGGCAATATTTCACTGGGCCTGAATCCCCTTCTCCCTCGTCTACTTGTTAAGAGAAAACCCCCTCTCGACGATTGCATAGGGTTTTCTCATGGAGAACCAGGTACGAATTCTTCATCCATCCCCGATAAACCCAAGTCCCTTGGTCGCAGGTAATCCTAGGATGGCAGCCGCGGCCGTTGATGTATTTTTCTTCCTACTGAATCTAGTTTGTTTCATTTGCAGTGCCCAAAGTGCGAGTACCCTACAGGTTTTTGCGCCCTCGGTGAGACGCCACACTTGTTCCTTCTCATCCTAACACAGGATTTTGAAACGTGCACAGTATGTTCCTAGAATCCTCTTTTCTATTCGGGAGGGTGGTTTTTTTTGAACATGCTGTCGACTAATTTGGAAATTTTGATTGCTATATTTGGATAAAAGGTACTACTAGTACGATGATCAACACTGATGTGAAGGAGGAAGTTATTTCTAGATTTGGATAGGGAATACATTGTGTTCTCATATTATTTTTCCTGCAGTGTATTATTTGCTCTGCCAGAACACATGTACTCAAGATGCTCGGCCTTGCCATAACTGAATACACTAATTTAATGGTCACAGTGAAGACAAACCATGGATATAAGTTCCGAGTTGGGTTCATGAACCAAGAAGATCGTTGCTTTTTTTATGGCCGAACTTGGATAAACTTTCTCAAGTGTTACAGACTGAAAGTTAGCGCACAAATGTTGATGGAAATAGTAGAACCTGTTCTCATCTTCACTGTGATCTTCCACCCCGATGTCGTTCTAATTGTCATCCATGTTAGTTTTGTATCTGGTTCTTGCTTGTTGCCTGGATTACTTCTTAATCCACCTATTCTGTCTAACTAATCACAATTTTACTTTAGAAGTAGCAACGAATCTCTCACGAAGATGCTACTTCTAACTAATATTTTCTTATAATTGGTGGCACGTGGAGGTTTTTTCAGAGTTAAGCAGGCTGCTCGTTTGTTATTCTGTAATAACTCGGCTGTTAATGATGGCACTGAAGTTGACTCGGTCGACATCCACAAGTTCCTACACTTTATTGATCATCTTGAGGTCCTTGTGGGGCGTTTCAATGGTGGAAGGCCACGTGGGATATGTATGCCACTGCTGCACTCGTTGAACAGGTCCAACTGTGTTGAGAAACTTATGATACGAGTTGTTTTCTGTTATATATGTTGTTCATAAACTATTGCTTATACACAGTTTTACAGCTGTGATCTTCTTGAAACAGAAACTACCCAGTTCTATTGTTCCTATACAGATGCCTGACCATGGTTGGGTCAGACTTGCGCTTGGTCACAACATGATGTTTATGTCGACCTACTCAATTCTCCTTGGAGGTGAAAAGATACTTATTCATGGGTGGTCTCAAATAATGAAGGCCCGTCCATCTTGGAGAATAGGACAGAAGATTATGTTCATGCTTTTCCATGGCTCTAAAGCGAATATCCTGTTTATTGACCACATTGCGAGATGAAGCCGCTTTCAGAAGGTTGTGGATGCGCGGGGTGGCGCCTGGGCCTTGTCCTGGGGCTTGGCGGCCTCACCCTTGGTTAACTGTAGGCAAAATAGCACTGTTCGAGGCGTGCTTTGTACAGTTGAACCTGTATAAGTACTCATACTGCTTTCAGCTTTGGTTGTTAAGTGCCCCTGCTGGTTTTAGTTAAGGTTGTTAAGTACTCCTGCTGCTTTTACAGTCTGTCGTGTTTCTTCAGTCCTGTCTTCCTCCAGCTGCCAAAACCAAACCAGCGCCGACGGGGCCGCCTGCTTCCGCCTCCCACGGCTGGTTGCGCCTCAGCGCACGCTTCGCCGCCCCACCGTCTCCTAAATCGTTAACGCCGACGTCCTTCACGTGCTTTGGTGTGCTCGCCGCGGCGCCACCCTCTCGCTTTGTCAACATGGTCAACAAACAACAGGAATCGGCAGAAGTACATGGAGAGGATGACAGTAGGGGCCCACCACGTCAGCGTATGGAAAAATAAAATGCCTCCTCCTAGTGTTTTCCTGACATATGAGACCCACGACATTGTTAGCGTATATAGTCAATAGACAAGAGAACAGCGCAGGATCGGCTGACACCTGGGACGTAGCTACTCGAGCAGTATTTTTTTTGTTATTGTTGAGACGAAGCAGTGTTTGAACTGGGTTGTGGCCCGTCTAGCCCAGGCTTATATTTTGTGTTCACCATGTGACAAGCCCAGCTATTTTTTCTTTGTGAAAATGAGCCCAGTTTATTTTCTCTGAAGAATACCCAATCCAGGCCTACTTATTTTTCTACGCCCTCATGGGCTGCAACTCTTTCAAGACGCCTGCAAATCTTGAAAGTAATATGAAACGGGTTGTAAATATAAAAACAGATGACAAATTGGCAATTACTTTATAATTTCTGAGTTTTTTCACATTTTCATATTCCTATTTCACTGGGCATTAACCTAATTTAAATATATCTTCAAAGTACTTTAAATTGGGCTTGACATTTCGGTATTAAAAATAGTTTGGAACCCACAGAAATATGCAAAATTGGCACCGGCCAACCAAAAAAAATGACTGCAATAAATTGCATAAGAACTTGCCATGAGCTATATATAAATTATTATAAAAAAGAGGGAGTGGTCTGACTTGTGGGCCTGTTTAGTTGACGGTATGCAAGATTTGTTTAGTTATTATATAAACAAACGATTCTAGTAGATGTAACCGTTGGATGTCAATCCAATGGCCGTCGTGTTTCTTCAATCTCTGATCTTCTTGCTCCAGCCGCCAAAGCAGTGCCGGCGGGACCGCCTGCTCCCGCCTCCCGTGGCCGGCTGTGCTGCCGCACAGGCCTCAGCGCCCCCTACTACTCCCACCGCTGGCTAGGGAATCCCTCTACTCACCCACACCCCCTGTTATTCTGCGGCGACGGCAGCCTTACATCGCAGCCGAACCGGTGAACCCTCGTACTCCTCTTCGCGCGGGCTTCCACTGCTGCGTCTTCCCCGGCTCCGCGTCATCCCCTTCCTAGGCCTCACTGTCATCCACCGTCGTGGTGCTCTCGCCGCGGCATGGTCAATGTGGTCAACGACCGACTTCCATCGGAAGAGTAATGTACGTGTAGAGGCTGACAGCTGGGTCCACGGCAGCCGCAAGGAAGTGCCTCCTTATTACGTGGAAAATAATTGTTCCTCCACCTGACAGCAGGGACCCACCGGACGGGCCACCAGTATTTCGCGAAAAAATGTTTTCCCCTGACTGCTGGGATCCACCAGACGGGCCACCATATTTCGTGAAAAAAACATTCCCCCCGCTGTCAGGTCGGACCCACCGGAAGTGCCTCCTTATTACGCACAAAAAAATGAATACCCCTGCTAGCTGGGACCCACCTTGGTGGGAGGCTGACTTGTGGGCCTACTAAGTTGACTGGGATGGAGGCCTTTGTCAACTTTAGTCAATATATGAACGATTCTAGCTCCAGTAACCGTACGATGTTGTCACGACCGGTTTTTCAATAAAATAATTATTGAGAAAATCGATCTTTAGATCCCAGTATAGGAAAAGTCATCCTCACTGGTAGACAAATACTTGATGAACAGAGGACTAGTAGCATTAAATATATTACAGGGTTGAGCTGAGGCTGCTCAACAAATTATTACAAACTCGCCAATATCTTACATAAGGGCGGTTATGACACAGGGGTGAGGTGGCATGCTACTAGCTCGAGGTAAAAAGTGGTGGTGGATAACTTGACTCCTAACTGGTAGCTCATCGAGCGTCGAGGTGAGGCTCGATGAATTTATTCTGGTGTGGCGGAAGCGGATATGATACAGTGACCAAAACAGCATCGCACGGGACTGACTGGGACTCCTCTAGGCATCGAACTCGCTATCAAACTCTTCATCCATGAGATCGCCTTCATCAACATCTGGCCAAATCAACAAGCCAGGTGAGTACTTTGAAAGTACTCGCAAGACAGTTCGAACAAAAGATATAATAAATGTATGCATGAATGCGTCCTGAACAAAAAAAATAATTATGCTCATTCAGTAATAATAATATTTATGCACGACTTGATAAGTAAACAAATAAATGAAAACTGATCGGGTGTCTGGAGCGACGCCTCGAAAGGTAAACAAATAAAGTTCATGCCGCAGTCGGACGTCTTAGCGACACCACATAAAGGGCTTTAAAAGAAATACCACAGTCGGGCGTCTTAGTGACACCACATAAAGGGCTTTAAAAGAAATACCACAGTCGGACATCTGAGCGACGTCACAGACATGGCTTATAAAAGAAATGCCATAGTCAGACGTCTGAGCGACATCACAGACAGGGCTTGAAAAGAAATGCCACAGTCGGACATCTGAGCGACATCACAGACAGGGCTTGAAAAGAAATGCCACAGTCGGACGTTTGAGCGACATCACATAAAGGGCTTTAAAATAAGTGCCACAGTCGGACGTCTGAGCGACATCGCAGACAGGGCTTACAATAAAAGTAAATACAAGTATGCCACCGTTGGACGTCTGAGCGACATCACAGACAGGGCTTGTAACAAATGTAAATAACAAGTATGCCACCGTCGGACGTCTGAGCGACATCACAGACATGGCTTGTAACAAATGTGAATAACAAGATTAGTCCATCCACAAGAATAATCTTCTGACCGGGTTTACCACACATGTATTCCACCGGAGTTTTGTCACTGAGGCTGATACCTGACAAGTTAGGATGAATATAGTACTTGAACATGTACAAGATGATTGAAAGATTTGTGACTCTGCAGAGTTGGTATTGACTGACCACAGCCAACGGATTTCCGTAGTCACGAATGGACTAGTTCCGTTTATGGTATTTCCGTAGAAACACATTTAACTAGTACACACCCATTTCACCTCACGATGCCAGGAATCACCCTGGACAACATCCAAGAAAAACTTTGAGACGGGGAGGTCACAACCTCGAATAGCATGGGATCAAATTTCTATACGCGCGCTCTAAGGGGTGCCCCCCTCTCGGTCCCAACCAGAAACACCCATGCCCCCTGACCGGATGACGGGCTTTAATCCAGGGCCATGGAACCCTCATCTCGGCCTCTCTATTTGGTGTGTACCAGGAAAACGATTTGCAACTTACTAAGCCATATTCCTTTCGGAAAACATGTGACAGTACAGGAAGGAAATGAATGGGAATGTGATTTGTTTCACGATGACACGGAAGTCAAATAATCTGGCATAAGACTGGCATGTCACAACACTGCCATCTTACCCATCCTCATGCTATCACATGGCCATGCAAGTATGTATCCAACAACATAATGCTTTCCGAAACTTACTTTCCACTTATGTGCATGAAATATAACATTCAAAGAAATGTTCATAAACATGCCATGACTATACAAAAATGCAAACATGCAACAACCACTCATCATATCAAGAGTTCAAACATGCTTTCCTGGTTCGGAGTAGTCGGAGCCTAACTGGGTGAAGTTCACAGCTCCGTCACCTCCTCCGGTATCTACGGTATAAAAAAATACGTACGTAACGTAAATACCGTGAGTGTACAGAAAAGTGCTCCAAATATTTTTCAAATAAATATGATAAAAAACTAGACAGAAAAGAAAAGATGACAGAAAAAGAATCAATCAAAAACCATTTTCTGTTTAAAAGTTATAAGAGTTTTGGTCCAAGGACCCATCTGTAATGAAACAGAAAACTTCAAGGGGGTTCTACGGAACAGTCCAGAAAACGGTTCGTTTAAAAGAAAAAGACTGAGCGGCTGACAAGCGGGCTCCACCCGTCAGGTTTGAATTTTCAAACGAGGGAAACAGGGCGCGACGGTGCCCGAGAGGTGCGGTGGTCGCCGGCGGCGATCCACGGCGAGGCAAGATGATCGGGGGTTACCTTCGTGATCAGTGCACCTTTCCACGTCTGTGGGTGGTGGTGGTGGTCGCCAGCGAGCACTGTGTCGACGATGGCCCTTGCTCCGGCGGAGGACGGTTCGGGCAGTCGTGGATCTCGCCGGAGGGAGCTGCGGGGGTCAAATTGAAGTGGGGGTTAGCCTTCTGGAGGTGGTACGAGGCTACGGGCGAGAGTAGGGCGGCGGAGGAGTTCTCACCGGAGAGAACGTTGCCGGAGCCCGAGGCGGACGGAGGTGGCCGAAGTTGAGGAAGAAGGGCCCCTCGAGGCTCTTCCAGTGGCTAGGTGGGGTCTGGTGAGGTGCTGGAGTTGTGCAGGGGCGAGAGCAAGCTCGGGGGTGCTATTTATAGCCGGCCCGAGGCGGTTGCCGTGAACGGATAAGTCCGACGAGTGATTACGGTGGCGCTGTGGCTGGACGGTCGGCTTAGGAGCTGGAGCATCGACTAGACGGAGCATTGGTGCCATTTCAGTATCCAACTCAGCAAGGGAGGGAGGGTTACGGACTGCCCTCGACGGAACGGCAGCACGGCCCGTCGGCGGCAGAGAACGCGCTCTGCGCGTGCCAGGCCACGGCGACGGTGCTGCATGCGTGCGCTGGCAAGGAGATGGCCACGCGGAGCTACCAGGAGGATTGGGCGGCGCCGAACGGCGTTATGCCGCAGCGTTGTCCCCTGTCGGCCGTTACGGTGGTTCTGCCGCCGCGGGACACGCCGGCGCAGGCGGGCCAGGGCGCCACCGACGCCAGGAAGGCGCCAAGCGCACGTGTGGTGCTCCGGACAAGAGGGAGGGGCTGCGAGCAACGAGCCAAAAGCACAGTGGACATGTGACTGAAACTACTGACGATGAAACGACACTGAATCTCTGAATTTACTGAATATGAACAGTAACAGTGCATGCCAAGTGTTCGACAGAATGTTTCTGGCATGTAGGGATTTTTCCTTGAGCTGGTTTTTGGTGGAGAGGTCTCTCATTGCAACTAGAGGTTGCCTGAATTTTGGTGGAATTTTTGGAGAAGTGTAGATATGAATTTCACCAAATTTTGCAAATCTGGTCCAAACTTGCAGAGGGTGAATTTTGAAATATTTGAAAAGAAGGAGAGTGGATCAAGATGGTTCTAGGTTGTGGGTGCAAAGGACTATCCAGAGGAGTTGAGTTGAGGTCAAAAATCAAATGCATTAAGGTACTTGCTTTGCAAATCACCTAGGCTCAAAAGAAAAGACAGAATTATTTTGGGAAGAGAAATAATTGGAATAAAATCCGAAAATGGATTTTATTAGTTTGGACATAATGTTTGGGTTGTACCAAAGTGGAAGGAGGGGCTTTGGGGGAGTTTTACCATAAGAGGCATGGTAAAACAAGAATGGATCAAACTCAAATAAAAGGCCAAAACCAAAAAGGTTTTCTTTTTAGAAGAAAATAAATCCTAGAAAAGATTTTTAGAGGGCAAACTTAAAAGAGGGTTTTTAAGAAGGGTTTAAATGACCTTCTTCAAACCTAGCAAGGCTCTTTCTGAAAACAAAAACCACAAAATTTTGGAGTGTCACAACACCTACCCCCTTAGGAAAAATCTCGTCCCCGAGATTTCAGCTGATCCTTAAACAGGTGTGGATGCTCTGTCCGAAGGAAATCCTCTCTCTCCCAAGTAGCTTCATTCTCGGAGTGATTGCTCCACTGAACTCTGAAAACTTTGATGGTTTTCTGTCGGGTCCTCCTCTCAGACTCTTCTAATATTTTTATTGGGTGCTCCCGGTAGGTGAGGTCTAGTTGCACGTCAATATTTTCATGTGAACTTGCTTCTCTGGGTTGCTCACGTACTTTCTCAATTGCGAGATGTGAAACACGTGGTGGATACCGGATAAATCTCCGGGTAGGTCTAGCTGGTAGGCTACCGTGCCTCTTCGGGCCACTATATGAAATGGTCCGATGAATCTTGGTGCTAGCTTTCCCTGAATCCTGAATCGCTGCAAACCCTTCATAGGAGAAACTCTTAGGTATACCAATTCTCCGAGTTCAAAACTGATTTCCCGATGCTTTCGATCGTAATAACTCTTCTGCCGACTCTGAGCTATTTTGAGTCGATCTCTAATTGTTTTAACTTTCTCCTCGGCCTCCATGAGCATATCTGGGCCGAAGATATGGCTGTCTCCGGTCTCTAACCAATTTAGCGGGGTACGACATCTTCTCCCATACAGAGCTTCAAAGGGTGCCATTTGCAAGCTGGCTTGATAACTGTTGTTGTATGCGAACACTGCATATGGCAAACTTTCTTCCCAACTGGTTCCGTAGGTGAGGACACAGGCCCTCAGCATGTCTTCAAGAATTTGGTTTACACGCTCAGTTTGCCCATCAGTCTGGGGATGGTACGCGGTACTGAAAGATAGTTGGGTTCCCAGTGCCTGTTGTAGGTGATCCCAAAATCTAGAGACAAACTGTGTGCCTCTATCGGAGATGATAGTCTTTGGGACTCCATGTAGGCAGACGATACGGGCAAGATAAAGTCTGACCAGTCTCTGAGTGGTGTAAGTTTTCTTCACCGGAATAAAATGTGCCACTTTGGTTAATCTGTCGGTTATGACCCATATGGCATCGTTTCCGTGTCGTGACCGTGGCAATCCAACGATAAAGTCCATTCCAATCTTGTCCCACTTCCACTCGGGTATCTTGTTTGGTTGTAATAGCCCGGCTGGTTTCTGGTGCTCGGCCTTGATACGTTGACAAGAGTCACAGCATGCAATGAACGTGGCTATATCTCTCTTCATACCGTGCCACTAAATTTTTTCCAGAAGGTCTTTGTACATTTTTGTTCCTCCAGGGTGGATTGAATACGGAGCTGTGTGACTTTCAGCCAGAATCTGTTGTTTGAGGTCCTTGATATTTGGTACGCATAGTCTCTCTCCGTACCACAATATTCCTTGCTCATCTATGTTGAATTCTGAGGCTTTGCCCAAACTCACTTTCCTTTTTATGCCATCAATGCTGGGGTGTCCGTGCTGAGCCTCCTTGATCTTTTCCATCAGAGTAGGCTGTATTTCCAGGTTTGACACACTGCCTTCGGTAACCATTATTAAATTGAGCCTGGCAAATTCCTGTTGAAATTCTGGCCTTAACTTTGGTACATTGTCGTTGTCCGTGCTGGGATTCCGACTAAGGGCATCTGCCACAACATTTGCTTTTCTGGGATGATAGTGGATCCCAACATCATAATCTTTCACCAACTCCAACCAGCGTCGTTGCCGTAAATTAAGTTCCGGCTGTGTGAAAATATACTTAAGACTCTTATGGTCTGTGTATATCTCACAACGATTTCCATGTAGGAAATGTCTCCATTCCTTGAGTGCATGGATGACTGCTGCCAATTCTAAGTCATGGGTGGGATAATTCTCCTCATGTTTGCGAAGTTGTCTGGAGACATACGCAACTACCTTGCCTTCTTGCATCAATACGCATCCGAGGCCTTTCCGAGAAGCATCACAATATACTTCAAAATTCTTGTGTATATCTGGCACAATTAATACTGGTGCCGTTGTTAATTTGCTTTTTAGCTCTTGGAAGCTTTTCTCACATGCTTCTGTCCATTCAAACTTCTTGCCTTTCTTGAGTAACTACGTCATTGACTTTGCTATGGTGGAGAATCCTTCAATAAATCTCCGATAATAGCCTGCCATTCCCAAGAAACTCCGTACGTCCATTACGTTAGCTGGTGGTTTCCAGCCAAGTACGGCCTTGACTTTTTCTAGGTCTACTGCAATACCTTCTTGGGTTAGCACGTGGCCTAGAAAACCCACCTGTCTTAGACAAAATTCACATTTGCTGAATTTGGCGTACAGTTGATGTTTCCCGAGTTCCTCGAGTACAATCCTGAGATGCTCGGCGTGCTCTTCTGGTGTTTTGGAGTATATCAGAATATCATCGATGAATACCACAACAAACTTGTGCATATACTTCATAAATACTTTGTTCATGAGGTGAACAAAATATGCGGGGGCGTTGGTTAGCCCGAATGGCATCACTGTGAACTCATATAGCCCATATCTGGAAGTGAAGGCTATCTTGGGAATATCTTCTGTTCGCACTTTTAATTGGTGGTATCCTGATCTCAAGTCAATTTTTGAGAAGACTTTGGCTTGTGTGAGCTGATCAAATAAATCATTTATTCGGGGCATTGGGTATTTGTTCTTGATTGTGACCATGTTGAGAGCTCGATAATCAATACACAATCTCAGAGTTCCATCCTTCTTCTTTGCAAATAAAATTGGAGAACCCCAAGGTGAGGAGCTGGCTCGTATGTATCCTTTCTCCAATAATTCTTTTATTTGCTTCTTTAACTCTACCAATTCGGATGGTGCCATTCTGTATGGTTTCTTGTAAATGGGAGCGGTTCCGGGTGCTAGCTCAATGCTGAATTCTATCTCTCGGTCCGGTGGCATGCCTGGTAGTTCTTCTGGAAATACATCTGGAAATTCACATACTACTGGAACCTTGTTTAGCTCAAAAACGTCCACCTTGTTTAATCTCGGTTGCCGAGGTATTTGTCTCTCTTTGGCTGAAACTTTTATTTTCTTCCCATGATGGTGTGTGAGAATCACGGTCCGATTGAAGCAGTCAATAAAACCTTTGTTGGTGGTTAACCAATCCATCCCTAGGATGACATCCAGTCCTTTGCTTTCCAATACAATAAGGTTGGCGAAAAACTTCAGTCCTTCAAATTCAATAACCACACCTTGACAGTAACTCTGGGTCACTTGTTTAATTCCAGGGGACTTGATGATCATTGATTTTTCCAAGGGAAGCATCGAAAAATTATTTTGCAAAGCAAAACTCTTCGAAATGAATGAGTGAGAAGCTCCAGAATCAAACAAAACCATGGCAGGTATTGTGTTGACGGGGTACGTACCGAGTACGATATCTGGGGCGTTCTGTGCTTCCTCTCGGGTCACGTGGTTCAGGTGACCTTTCCGGTGGTTGTTATTGGGGTTGAAATTGCTTCGCTTTGGCGCTGAATTATTGCCACCATTATTGGGCTTCGGGGTTGAGTTCCTTGGCTTGGGGCACTGCTTGGCATAGTGCCCTTCTTCTCCACAAGCGTAACAAGTAACGCCTAGGCGATTGGTGAAATCCTTGTCTCTTGCATGGAAATTCTTGATTGGGCGAGAATTATCCGTCCGGGTTTTGTGTATTCCACCCTTCTGAAATTCCGTCTTGCTTCTGGGGTTGCGAGCAAAAGTAGTCTGGTCCCTTTTGCTTTTGCGGAAATCTTCCAGGCTACGTCGCTCATTTTCCAGAGTAATGGCCTTATCCACCGGTGTTTTAAAATCTGGGAAGGTATGCACAACCAGCTGGCATTTAAGGGCGGGTGCCAGGCCTTCCAAGAACTTTTCCATCTTCTTGCTCTCAGTCATGCGCTCTTCATTGGCGTAGCGAGACAACAGAGTAAATTGGCTGTTGTATTCTGACACTGTCATGGTCCTTTGCTTGAGGTCATCAAATTCTCTCTTCTTGATTTTCATAACACTCTTAGGAATGTGTGCCCCACGAAAACCTTCTTTGAAATCCTCCCAGGTTATTCATTTTCATTGGGGTGCATGTGCAGGAAGTTTTCCCACCACGATGCAGCTGCTCCTGTGTGATAATGTGGTGCATACAATACTTTTTCACGGTTTGAACACTGTGCAATAATTAATTTTCTCTCCATGTATCAAAGCCAGTCGTCGGCCTCAAGAGGTTTGTCAGTGTGAGAGAATGTTGGAGGACGCGTCTTCTGTAGCTCAGATAATTTGGATTGCTGCTGATACTGACCACGGTTACTTCCCATATTGATGAATTGGTTCATCATTTCCTGGTGTTGTTGCTAACTCTGTTCATACAGACGACACACTTGTGTAAAAGCTGTTTCACTGTCCTGTTGACTTGTCTGTCCCTGAGTGAAATTGTGGTTTTGCGGTGTGCCATAATTTTCCTCTGGTTGATTTGGCATGGAGCGCGTCCAAGGACGAGACATCTTTCACTCTGGGGATATATTTTGTGAAACTCGTAAGACAAGAAAGAGAGTCGCAAAAGTCAATAAAATCACACAAGAAGAAAATTTTAAAACTCCAGTATATTATCTGAAACTACACGGTTGCGTGCGGAGAAGGACTATTACATATCTTACACGCAAGCATAATTATACATTACATCACTCAGGATATGCGTACATAATCCTGACATGTTATTTAAACTAGTGCACTTCTCCAGATCCTACATGATGCGCAAACAGGCTACTTCTCACAACCTATGTACATATAAACATATTACACAAGTCGGTACATCGCATGGCGTCTATGCGCACTCAGTCGGAGATGGTGAGGATCTCCCTTGGCCTGCCGAGGGTGAGACGCAGTGACGCAGGGGAATCAACTTCCTCCTCGCTAATAGGTTCCAGATGAGGAACGCTGCGCTGAGCTGATGGAGCAGGTGCCGTAGGTGGAGTAACCTGAATAAGAGTGGGCAGAATAGGTGGAGTAGCACGTATGGGAGTGGGTGCAAAAAGTGGTGCAGCGCGAATGGGAGTGGGTGCAATAAGTGGTGCAGCCCGAACGAGAGTGGGTGCAATAGCTTGGTTAAATTCCTCAGTGGTAGGCAGATGACGTGCAGTGGCGAGAATGGTAGGTGAATGAGAAGATGAGGATGAGATAAACGTCAGCGGTGGAGCGGTGTGTAGGAGTTCCCTCCTGTTAGCAGCACAGCCATGAACTGAGTCCATGCGGGCAGCTACGAGGTCGTCCACCATGCTGTCGAAGGCTGCCTCCAGGGCTCGGAGGTACTCGACAAGCATCTCAAAGGCCTCGTCTCGCTCTCCTCTGGGGCAAGAGAATGAGTAGTGACAGGTGTAAGGCACGTGGCATGGAAGGTAGCGGTAGAGACGGGTCTTCATTGCAGGAAGGACATCCCGAAGACGAGCTATCGCCTCACGGGCTGACATCTGCATAGCATACCTCTCTGTAGGCATGGCTCTCCCCAAGAAACGGAAGCGGCGTATCTCAGCATGCCCTCCCCTAAATTGCACCGCGGCCTGGTGCATGGTCAGACTGTCGTTGATCTTGTGTGGATAAAGTGTGAAGACTGGGCGCACGGATGGCACCATCGAGACCTGAATGATGAAGGAGAGGAGTTTGACGAACCCCTCAGGCACGTTGGCAAACATTTGAGACTCGCAGTCGTTGCCGGCCATCTACAAAAGTAGGCAAAAATTCTGAGCGATCAGATCATAAATTTTATGCTGACTGTCAGAAAAATGACTACATTTGTAAAAACAAGAATAAACTCTATCATGCTAATAACCAATTAGCGATCACACCTAGTGGCTTCCTATAGTCAGCCTGGCTCTGGTTACCAAGTCTGTCACGACCGGTTTTTAATAAAATAATTATTGAGAAAATCGATCTTTAGATCCCAGTATAGGAAAAGTCATCCTCACTGGTAGACAAATACTTGATGAACAGAGGACCAGTAGCATTAAATATATTACAGGGTTGAGCTGAGGCTGCTCAACAAGTTATTACAAACTCGCCAATATCTTACATAAGGGCGGTTATGACACAGGGGTGAGGTGGCATGCTACTAGCTCGAGGTAAAAAGTGGTGGTGGATAACTTGACTCCTAACTGGCAGCTCATCGAGCGTCGAGGTGAGGCTCGATGAATTTATTCTGGTGTGGCGGAAGAGGATATGATACAGTGACCAAAACAGGATCGCACGGGACTGACTGGGACTCCTCTAGGCGTCGAACTCGCTATCGAACTCTTCATCCATGAGATCGCCTTCATCAACATCTGGCCAAATCAACAAGCCAGGTGAGTACTTTGAAAGTACTCGCAAGACAGTTCGGACAAAAGATATAATAAATGTATGCATGAATGCGTCCTGAACAAAAGAAATAATGATGCTCATTCAGTAATAATAATATTTATGCACGACTTGATAAGTAAACAAATAAATGAAAACCGATCGGGTGTCTGGAGCGACGCCTCGAAAGGTAAACAAATAAAGTTCATGCCGCAGTCGGGCGTCTTAGCGACACCACATAAAGGGCTTTAAAAGAAATACCATAGTCGGACATCTGAGCAACGTCATAGACATGGCTTGAAAAGAAATGCCACAGTCGGACGTCTGAGCGACATCACAGACAGGGCTTGAAAAGAAATGCCACAGTCGGACGTCTGAGCGACATCACAGACAGGGCTTGAAAAGAAATGCCACAGTCGGACATCTGAGCGGCATCACATAAAGGGCTTTAAAAGAAATGCCACAGTCAGACGTATGAGCGACATCGCAGACAGGGCTTACAATAAAAGTAAATACAAGTATACCACCGCCGGACGTCTGAGCGACATCACAGACAGGGCTTGTAACAAATGTAAATAACAAGTATGCCACCGTCGGACGTCTGAGCGACATCACAGACAGGGCTTGTAACAAATGTGAATAACAAGATTAGTCCATCCACAAGAATAATCTTTTGACCGGGTTTACCACACATGTATTCCACCGGAGTTTTGTCACTGAGGCTGATACCTGACAAGTTAGGATGAATATAGTACTTGAACATGTACAAGATGATTGAAAGATTTGTGACTCTACAGAGTTGGTATTGACTGACCACAGCCAACGGATTTCCGTAGTCACGAATGGACTAGTTCCGTTTATGGTATTTCCGTAGAAACACATTTAACTAGTACACACCCATTTCACCTCACGATGCCAGGAATCACCCTAGACAATGTCCAAGAAAAACTTTGAGACGGGGAGGTCACAACCTCGAATAGCATGGGATCAAATTTCTATACGCGCGCTCTAAGGGGTGCCCCCTCTCGGTCCCAACCGGAAACACCCATGCCC
The DNA here is from genome assembly GCF_002162155.2 of Triticum dicoccoides. Classification (NCBI taxonomy): domain Eukaryota; kingdom Viridiplantae; phylum Streptophyta; class Magnoliopsida; order Poales; family Poaceae; genus Triticum; species Triticum dicoccoides. The sequence continues at coordinate 162,844,499 of NC_041393.1, forward strand.
CCTGACCGGATGACGGGCTTTAATCCAGGGCCATGGAACCCTCATCCCGGCCTCTCTATTTGGTGTGTACCAGGAAAATGATTTGCAACTTACTAAGCCATATTCCTTTCGGAAAACATGTGACAGTACAGGAAGGAAATGAATGGGAATGTGATTTGTTTCACGATGACACGGAAGTCAAATAATCTGGCATAAGACTGGCATGTCACAACACTACCATCTTACCCATCCTCATGCTATCACATGGCCATGCAAGTATGTATCCAACAACATAATGCTTTCCGAAACTTACTTTCCACTTATGTGCATGAAATATAACATTCAAAGAAATGTTCATAAACATGCCATGACTATACAAAAATGCAAACGTGCAACAACCACTCATCATATCAAGAGTTCAAACATGCTTTCCTGGTTCGGAGTAGTCGGAGCCTAACTGGGTGAAGTTCGCAGCTCCGTCACCTCCTCCGGTATCTACGGTATAAAAAAATACATACGTAACATAAATACCGTGAGTGTACAGAAAAGTGTTCCAAATATTGTTCAAATAAATATGATAAAAAACTAGATAGAAAAGAAAATATGACAGAAAAAGAATCAATCAAAAACCATTTTCTGTTTAAAAGTTATAAGAGTTTTGGTCCAAGGACCCATCTGTAATGAAACAGAAAACTTCCAGGGGGTTCTGCGGAAAAGTCCAGAAAACGGTTCGTTTAAAAGAAAAAGACTGAGAGGCTGACACGCGGGCTCCACCCGTCAGGTTTGAATTTTCAAATGAGGGAAACAGGGCGCGACGGTGCCCGAGAGGTGCGGTGGTCGTCGGCGGCGATGCACGGCGAGGCAAGGTGATCGGGGGTTACCTTCGTGATCAGTGCACCTTTCCGCGTCTGTGGGTGGTGGTGGTGGTCGCCGGCGAGCACTGTGTCGACGGCGGCCCTTGCTCCGGCGGACGGCGGTTCGGGCAGTCGTGGATCTCGCCAGAGGGAGCTGCGGGGGTCAAATTGAAGTGGGGGTTAGCCTTCTAGAGGTGGTACGAGGCTACGGGCGAGAGTAGGGCAGCGGAGGAGTTCTCGCCGGAGAGAACCTTGCCGGAGCCCGAGGCGGACGGAGGTGGCCGGAGTTGAGGAAGAAGGGCCCCTCGAGGCTCTTCCAGTGGCTAGGCGGGGTCTGGTGAGGTGGTGGAGTTGTGCGGGGGCGAGAGCAAGCTCGGGGGGTGCTATTTATAGCCGGCCCGAGGCGGTTGCCGTGAATGGATAAGTCCGGCGAGTGATTACGGCGGTGCTGTGGCTGGACGGTCGGCTTAGGAGCTGGAGCATAGACTAGACAGAGCATTGGTGCCATTTCAGTATCCAACTCAGCAAGGGAGGGAGGGTTACGGCCTGCCCTCGACGGAACGGCAGCACGGCCCGTCGGCGGCAGAGAACATGCTCTGCGCGTGCCAGGCCACGGCGACGGTGCTGCATGCGTGCGCTGGCAAGGAGATGGCCACGCGGAGCTACCAGGAGGATTGGGCGGTGCCGAACGGCGTTATGCCGCAGCATTGTCCCCTATCAGCCATTACGGTGGTTCTGCCGCCGCGGGACACACCGGCGCAGGCGGGCCAGGGCGCCACCAACACCAGGAAGGCGCCAAGAGCGCGTGTGGTGCTCCGGACAAGAGGGAGGGGCTGCGAGCAACGAGCCAAAAGCATAGTGGACATGTGACTGAAACTACTGACGATGAAACGACACTGAATCTCTGAATTTACTGAATATGAACAGTAACAGTGCATGCCAAGTGTTCGACAGAATGTTTCTGGCATGTAGGGATTTTTCCTTGAGCTGGTTTTTGGTGGAGAGGTCTCTCATTGCAAGTAGAGGTTGCCTGAATTTTGGTGGAATTTTTGGAGAAGTGTAGATATGAATTTCACCAAATTTTGCAAATCTGGTCCAAACTTGCAGAGGGTGAATTTTGAAATATTTGAAAAGAAGAAGAGTGGATCAAGATGGTTCTAGGTTATGGGTGCAAAGGACTATCCAGAGGAGTTGAGTTGAGGTTAAAAATCAAATGCATTAAGGTACTTGCTTTGCAAATCACCTAGGCTCAAAAGAAAAGACATAATTATTTTGGGAAGAGAAATAATTGGAATAAAATCCAAAAATGGATTTTATTAGTTTGGACAGAATGTTTGGGTTGTACCAAAGTGGAAGGAGGGGCTTTGAGGGAGTTTTACCATAATAGGCATGGTAAAACAAGAATGGATCAAACTCAAATAAAAGCCCAAAACCAAAAAGGTTTTCTTTTTAGAAGAAACTAAATCTAAGAAAAGATTTTTAGAGGGAAAACTTAGGAGAGGGTTTTTAAGAAGGGTTTAAATGACCTTCTTCAAACCAAGCAAGGCTCTTTCTGAAAACAAAAACCACAAAATTTTGGAGTGTCACAGATGTCCATCCAACGGCCGTAGTGCTTCTTCTACCTCTGGTCTTCTTGCTCCAGCCGCCCAAAGCAGTGCCGGTTGTGCCGCATGCTCCTGCCGCTCGTGGCCGTCTGTGATGCCGCAGAGGCCTCACCGCCCCCTACTACTCCCACCGCTGGCCAGGCCATCCCTCTACTCACCCATAACCCCTGTTATTCTGCAGCGACGGCAGCCTCACACCGTAGCCGAACGAGTGAATCCTCATACTCCTCTACGCGTGGGCATCCAATGCCGCGTCTTCCCCGGCTCCATGTCGTCCCCTTCCTAGCCTCGCCGTCATCCACCACCCTGGTGCTCTCAGCGCGCCGTGGTCAACGTGGTCAAGGAACGACTTCCATCAGACGTGGACTGTACGTGGAGAGGCTGACAGCTGGGTCCACGACCGCAGCAAGGAAGTGCCTCCTTATTACGCGGAAAATAATGATTCCTCTACCTGAAAGCAGGGACCCACTAGACGGGCCACCGCATTTTGCGAAAAAAAGTTTCCCCCCTGACTGCTGGGACCCACCAGCTACATCTTCGCACGCAAGGAAGTGCGTCCGAAAAAAAACCGATTCGCCCCCCCTTACTGCTGGGACCCACCAGCTACATCTTCGCACGCAAGGAAGTGTCTGACAGTCGGGACCCACCTGGTCGAAGCGTATGTAGCGTTGTCATTCTGGTCGCGAACGTGTACGTACATATATACTGGTCGATGTAGAGGCGCGCACGTGTCATAGTAGAGGCGCGCACGTAGCATGTACATGTACGTACATCAACCAGTGTGCAAGAAAGAAAATACGGCCACGTATGTGTACAGGGCGGGGTCTCGAACGCCTACTCGCGCATACGTATGGCCAGGGCTCGTGTACATGGCTGGGTCAGAATGGAGAAACAGCGTCATCGTCGTGTTCATGGGGAGCCAACCGGCTGGGTCGGAACGGAATGCGTCGTCGTGTTCATCGGGAGGGCTTGGACGGAACAGGCGATGGAAACGAGGCCTGGCGTACCGCAGAACACAGGAAACGGGCTTGTGTTCGACCGGCCACGTTCGAAAAGGGTCCTGTTCATCGGGAGGGGTCTGACGTACAACAAAATGGAGGAAACAGAGCTCCTACGGTCGAAACAGGGGTCCTATTGATCAGGAGGGGTGTGGCGTACCGCAAAACGGACGAAACGGACTTGTGTTGGAGCGCTACGGTTGAAACGGGGGTCCTATTCATCGGGAGGGGTGTGGCGTACCGCAAAACGGGACTCCACGGGATACTGTTCATCTCCACCGTCGACCTCGTCCAGCCTCCACGGGCTACCGTCGACCTCCTCCAGCCTCCACGGGCTCCTATTC
>NC_041393.1:162848563-162873818 GCF_002162155.2 Triticum dicoccoides
CGATCGGCTTCAGTTAGCAGCAGTAGCAAAGGAATCGCTCGATCGGGTTCAGTTAACAGCCATCGATCGATTGCTCGGGTTCAGTAACGCGTAGCCTGCAGTGCAATCGCTCGGGTTCAGTTAGAGCCCAACGCCTCGCTCAGGTTCAGTTAGAGCCAACGTCTCGCACACACGCGCGTATGTGTACGAGAGAAACGCGCATCACTCGGCCCCCGACCACCGACCGTAACCGGGAACTCCCCGAAATTTTCCTCGCCCTCGCTTCTACCATGGTTTTTTCCATCATGGACGGCCCAAAGAATGTCATGCAGCTGCGTCTCCGGCTCGCCCAGGACAAAAAGCCCATTTTCTGTCATGATTTTTTGTCATAGAAGTAGGAGCCCACCACATCTATGATGATACCAGGTTTTGTCACAATTATCGTCATAGAAGTGTCATAAGTATGACAGAAAAAATTTCGTTCGGCCCAAAATGTCACGGATGTGTCTTTTTTTTGTAGTGTGGCGAAACGACAACGATGCTACGATGGAGATCTAGGTGTCGCGCCGGTGACGATGGTGATCATGACGGTGCTTCGGAGATGGAGATCACAAGCACAAGATGATGATGGCCATATCATATCACTTATATTGATTGCATGTGATGTTTATCCTTTATGCATCTTATTTTGATTTGATTGACGGTAGCATTATAAGATGATCTCTCACGAAATTTCAAGGTGTAAGTGTTCTCCCTGAGTATGCACCCTTGCGAAAGTTCTTCGTGCTGAGACACCACGTGATGATCGGGTGTGATAGGCTCTACATTCAAATACAACGGGTGCAAAACAGTTGCACACGCGGAATACTCAAGTTAAACTTGATGAGCCTAGCATATACAGATATGGCCTCGTAACACTAAGATTGAAAGGTCAAGCATGAATCATATAGTAGATATGTTCAACATAGTGATGTTCACCATTGAAAACTACTCCATCTCACGTGATGATCGGACATGGTTTAGTTGATTTGGATCACGTGATCACTTAGATGATTAGAGGAATGTCTATCTAAGTGGGAGTTCTTAAGTAATAAGATTAATTGAACTTCAATTTATCATGAACTTAGTACCTCATACTAGGGATGGTATTTCAGATCTGAACCTATTATGTTTTCATGAATATATGTGAGTTCTTGATCCTATCTTGCAAGTCTATAGTCACCTATTATGTGTTATGATCCGACAACCCCGAAGTGACAATAATCGGGATACTTCTCACTGATGACCATAGTTTGAGGAGTTCATGTATTCACTATGTGTTAATGCTTTGGTCCAGTACTCTATTAAAAGGGGGCCTTAATATCCCTTAGTTCCCGCTAGGACCCCGCTGCCACAGGAGGGTAGGACAAAAGATGCCATGCAAGTTCTTTTCCATAAGCACGTATGACTATATTCGGAATACATGCCTACATTACATTGATGAACTGGAGCTAGTTCTGTGTCACCCTATGTTATAACTATTACATGAGGAATCGCATCCGACATAATTATCCATCACTGATCCAATGCCTACGAGCTTTTCACATATTGTGCTTTGCTTATTTACTTTACCGTTGCCACTGTTACCGTTACTACAAAACTGCTACTGTTACTGTTACTTCCATACTACTTTGCTACTAAATACTTTGCTGCAGATACTAAGTTATCCAGGTGTGGTTGAATTGGCAACTCAACTGCTAATACTTGATAATATTCTTTGGCTCCCCTTGTGTCGAATTAATAAATTTGGGTTGAATATTCTACCCTCGAAAACTGTTGCGATCCTCTATACTTGTGGGTTATCAAGACTATTTTTTGGCGCCGTTGCCGGGGAGCATAGCTCTATTCTTTGAGTCACTTGGGATTTATATCTGCTGGTCACTATGAAGAACTTGAAAGATGAAAGAACTAAGATTTATCCTCAACTACGAGGGGAGGTAAGGAACTGCCATCTAGCTCTGCACTAGATTCTCCTTCTGTTATGAGTAAGCTTGCGACACCTAAACCTGCTTCTGCTATTAATTTTGATATGTCGCATGTTATTGATGATACTTATGATGAAACTACTTCTGTGCTTGATACTACTATGCCATTAGGTGAATATCTTGATGAACAACTTGCTAGGGCTAGAGAGAATGAAATTCTTGAAACTGATATTATTGAAGATAGTGATGATGAAGGTTCTCCCCTAAATATGAATTACCTGTTGTTCCAGAGGGTTATGTTATGGATGAAGAAACTGCTAGAGATTTTCTTGCTTGCAATGATAGATCTGATCTTAAGAAGTTATTAGCTAAACTAAAACAGAAATCTCTAAATGCTAGAATGAAATATGACCCTACTTTTGCTACTTCACCTATCTTTGTTACTGATAAGGATTATGATTTCTCTGTCGATCCTGAGATAATTACTTTGGTTGAATCTGATCCTTTTTATGGCTATGAATCTTTAACTGTTGTGGCACATCTTACTAAGTTGAATGATATAGCCACCCTATTCACAAATGATGAGAAATCTCATTACTATTATATCCTTAAGATATTTCCATTCTCATTAAAGGGTGATGCTAAAACTTGGTTTAACTCTCTTGATCCTGGTTGTGTGCGTAGTCCCCAGGATATGATTTATTACTTCTCTCCTAAATATTTCCCTGCTCATAAGAAACAAGCTACCTTGAGGGAAATATATAATTTTGTGCAAATTGAAGAAGAGAGTCTCCCACAAGCTTGGGGGAGGCTTCTCTGGTTACTTAATGCTTTTCCTGATCATCCTCTTAAGAAAAATGAAATACTTGATATCTTTTTTAATGGACTAACCGATGCTTCCAAGGACCACTTGGATAGTTGTGCTGGTTGTGTTTTCAGGGAAAGAATAGTCGATCGAGCTGAATTGCTATTGAATAATATGATGACTAATGAAAATAATTGGGCACTTCCTGAGCCAACCCCTGAGCCAACTCCTGAGCCGATCCCTAAACCAACTCCAAAAAAGGGTCGTTCTATTTCTCAGTCCTGAAGATATGCAAGAGGCAAAGAAATCAATGAAAGGGAAAGGTATTAAAGCTGAAGATGTTAAGAATTTACCTCCTGTTGAAGAAACACATGGTCTTGATAACCCGACACAGGTAGTAAAGGTAAATTCTCTCTATAGATATGATAAAGTTGAAATCTCGTCTACTAAGTTTCCTAGCCAATGTTTGGATGAATTTGATGACTTTATGGCTAGACAAGAAAACTTCAATGCTTATGTTGGTAGACAATTAAAGAGTAATGCTTACATGATTGGACACTTGAGTGATTATATGGCTAGAGTTAAAGGTGAACTTAAACTCATTAGTAAATATGCTTCTATGGTTACCACTCAAGCAGAACAAGTACTTAAAGCTCAAAGTGATTTGCTCGATGAATTAAATAATAAACATGATTTCGCTGTTAGAGTGGCTACTAGAACTGGTAAAATGACTCAGGAACCTTTGTATCCTGAAGGCCACCCTAAGAGAATTGAGCAAGATTCTCAGAGAAATAATGTAGATGCACCTAGTCCTTCTAAAACAAAGAAAAAGAAAAATGATAGGACTTTGCATGCTTCTAGTGAACCTGTTGTAGACATACCTGAGAATCCCAATGATATATCTATTTCTGATGCTAAAACACAATCTGGTGATGAACATGAACCTAGTGATAATGTTAATGATAATGTTCATGTTGACGCTCAACCTAGCAATAATAATCATGTAGAGATTGAACCTGCTGTTGATCTTGATAACCCACAATCAAAGAATCAACGTTATGATAAGAGAGACTTTGTTGCTAGGAAGCACGATAAAGAAAGAGAACCATGGGTTCAGAAACCCATGCCTTTTCCTCCTAAGCCATCCAAGAAAAAGGATGATGAGGATTTTCAGCGCTTTGCTGAAATGATTAGACCTATCTTTTTATGTATGTGGTTAACTGATATGCTTAAAGTAAATCCGTATGCTAAGTACATGAAGGATGTTATTACAAATAAAAGAAAGATACCGGAAGCTGAATGATATGTCTCCAACGTATCTATAATTTATGATGCATTCATGCTATCATATTATCTGTTTTGGATGTTTACGAGCTTTATTATACACTTTTATATTATTTTTGGGACTAACCTACTAACCGGAGGCCCAACCCAAATTGTTGTTTTCTTGCCTATTTCAGTGTTTCATAGAAAAGGAATATCAAACGGAGTCCAAACGGAATGAAACCTTCGGGAAAGTTACTTTTGGAACGGAAGCAATCCAGGGGACTTGGAGTGCACGTAAGGGAAGCTTCGAGGTGGCCACGAGGTAGGGAGGCGCGCCCACCTCCCCTGGGCATGCCCCCACCCTCGTGGGCCCCTCATGGCTCCCCTGACCGACTTCTTTCGCCTATATAAGTCCATATACCCTAAAACCTTCAAGAACAGAATAGATCGGGAGTTCCACCGCCGCAAGCCTCTGTAGCCACCAAAAACCTCTCGCGATCCCGTTCTGGCACCCATCCGAAGGGGGAATCCATCATCGGTGGCCATCTTCATCATCCCAGCGCTCTCCATAACGAGGAGGGAGTAGTTCACCCTCGGGGCTGAGGGTATGTACCAGTAGCTATGTGTTTGATCTCTCTCTCTCTCTCTCTCGTGTTCTCTGAAAGGATCGATATGGTTGACTAGAGGCAATTAACAATTTTTAAGCTTTTCTTTACCAAATTAAACTTTGCAACAAAATAGGTTGTCTAGATGTGCAACTAGGTGAGCAACCTATATGATGCAATAACAACTAGCACACAAGAAAGCAAGGATGTAACAACAAGTAGGCTTGCAAAAGTAAAGGCACGAAATAACCAAGAGTGGAGCCGGTGGAGACGAGGATGTGTTACTGGAGTTCCTTCCTTTTAAGGGGAAGTACGTCTCCGTTAGAGCGGTGTGGAGGCACAATGCTCCCCAAGAAGCCACTAGGGCCACCGTATTCTCCTCACGCCCTCACACAATGCGAGATGCCGTGATTCCACTATTGGTGCCCTTGAAGGCGGCGACCGAACCTTTACACGCAAGGTTGGGGCAATCTCCACAACAATCGGAGGCTCCCAACAACAACAACACCACCACGAAGCTTCACCACAATGGAGTATGGCTTCGAGGTGACCTCAACCATCTAGGGTGCTCAACACCCAAGAGTAACAAGATCCACAAGGGATAAGTGGGGGGAATCAAATTTCTCTTGGTGGAAGTGTAGATCTGGGCCCTCTCAACCAATCCCGAGCAAATCAACAAGTTTGATTGGCTAGGGAGAGAGATCGGGCGAAAATGGAGCTTTGAGCAACAATGGAGCTTTGGGGGAAAGAGGTAGGTCAACAAGGAGGAAGAAGACCCCTTTATATAGTGAGGGAACACATCCAACCGTTACCCCACTGAGCAGCCCCGCATAGGGCGGTACTACCGCTAGGGAAGGGCGGTACTACCGCTGAGAGCGGTACTACCGCTCCCTACCTAGCGGTACTACCGCGCTGAAGAGGAAGTCAGGCCACTGGCCCCAGAGCGGTACTACCGCGGGAGTAGAGCAGTACTACCGCTCAGAGCAGTACTACCGCTTCTACTGCCGCTACTAGTGCCGCAAAACCCGACACGAGAAAACACCGTCTCGAATCGAGGCGGCAGTAGGCGCGGTACTACACGGTACTACGGCCGAAGCCCGCGAGCGGTACTACCGCTTAGCGCGGTACTACCGCTTCGTGGAGCGGTACTACCACTGGGGGGCTTCGGCGGTACTACCGCTGTAGAACGTGGTACTACCGCTGGCATAGGGCGAAGCAGGTACAGAAGAGAAATGCAGCTCCAAAGATGCGAAAGGAAGACGACAGGTGTGATAAGGATGTGTACGTGTTGATTCCACCCTAGTCTTACCAAAGCGGATCCCCTCTTAATAGTACGGTGACTCCTACGAAACTAGTCGACCAACAACGAAACGCAGGAGCTAAACCGTCTTGAATAAAAACACCGAGGGGAGGAAATTGTCTCGTACCAATGGATGATTCTCTGAAAGAACTTAACACACACGATTAGTCCGCAAAAGCATTTTCATCAAGCACCAAAACCACTATGGGATAAATATGCCCTTACAATCTCCCCCTTTTTGGTGGATTGATGACAATACGGGATTTGCATAAACACGATATAGAGTAAGCATACAAACCCCACGGTCCTAACATGTAGATGGGCTGCCCCTAAATGTGTGCTATTTAGATAAGTGCTTTGGACTGCACAGCACACATACTAGGATCAGAGCTCCCCCTACATATTAGAGACCAACAATCTAAGCATGGTGTATGAGAGCAGCATAGATGATATAACAGGAAAAACACGTAGCTCATAAGCTAGATAGACATAGATACTGATACTGGAAAGGTAAGGTAGCATATGTCTCACACCATATGACTCGTACTTAAGTCTCACTCGAACTGAGGTCTCACAGACAAACCAAACCAAAGCAGATGCGAGAAAAACACGAACAAGACAAGACACACGAGGAAGAGACGAAAGACACAACTCGCAAATCCCTAAGCTCTCTCCCCCTTTGGCATCGAGACACCAAAAAGGAGAGGGAGCGCTGCTACGGCCCCAGGTGAGAGCAAATGGGGGACACGCATCAGAGCCCAGCGGAATCATCGGCACCACCGTCGTCAGTCTGGAAGTGCTCGGCCTCAGAATCGGTCCACGGGCAGTGCTGCTAAATCCACTCCTCCTACTCAGTAAGCTGGTCCTCAAATCCACTCTTGACCGTAGCACCCAACTGACGCATGAGCTCCTTGTGACGACCTCGAGCCTTCTTCTCAGCCACATGAGTCATGTACTGACCGTGAGCCTCCATGCAGAACAGCTTCTTCATCTTAGACTTGAGCTTCTTAGCCCAAGAAGGCTCTGCCTCAGAAGGCGAGTAGTCATCATCTTCATCCTCAGCCCCAAACTCCTCCTCATTCTCCATGGCAGCAGCAGATGAAGGAACTCCAGTCCTAGGGGCCTGAGTGCCCCAGTTATCCTTCTTCCTCAGACGCTTGACATTGTGAGAAACCAAGTCTCCAATCTCCAGCACCACCTTGGGATAGACACGATCCCAGGCCTTCTCAATGAGCAGCATAATGAACGGACCACAAATCGGGCACTTGCGGTCGGAGATAGCAGAAACCAGCTCAGCCCACATAACATGAGAGATATCCAAGACCTCTCCGGTGATCTTCCCCTTCTCCCGCTGACAGAAGAGAAGCATGTCCACGAGATAAGAGTGAACCTGGTCCAGATTCCCGATGCGAGGGAAAAGAGTCTCTCTGAAGATACGGTGAAGTATGTCCAGATAGGCAGGCAGCTCATAGGTCTCCTTCTTCGTCTCATGGTTGATCCTCAGAGTGCAGTAGGGCCACAGAGCTTGCTTGTGAGTGGCATTGGCTCGACGGTGGGGGCGAAAGCTGACAGCAGATTCAAGTCCAAGATCTTCCACCCCAATCAACTGCATGAAAGCTTTCCACTTGACTGACAACAACTTGCCATTTGTCATCCAAGTCAGAGTCCTGTCCTCATCGGTCCCAAGGTGAACCGTGGCATAGAATTGGGCCACAATATCAGCATCATAGTCCTTGTTGAATTGCATGATCCCGAGAATGTTCAGCTGAGTGCACATCTGAAGAGCTTCACCAAAGTAGTCAGGATCATTCTCCATATGCTCGGTGTCGATGGAGTGCACGTTGACATAGAGATTCTTCTTGGCTTTGAGGACATCAAAATAGATGGCAAACTGGAACCTGTTCTAGAACGGACGGTTGACCAAAGTGGGATCTTGATCTACTTCATATGGGTTGCGGCGGCGCCTTGCCCAGAACTCCTTGGGCGGCATTTCTGGCACGGTTTTGGTTTGCTTTCGCTTGACCCCAGGCTTCTTCTGCAGTTGGGGAGGAGGTGGAGCACTAGAAGATCCTCCGGCAGGCTCAGTGGTGCGGTAGCGCTTGGACGAAGCACGACCGGGGTTGACACGACGAGCCTGATGCTCAGGAACCTCATCACCTGGAACCACACACACAAAACACGCAAACAACCAGAAAGAACGAGCATAAGCCACAAACATGAACAAAGGGGATCACTGATTGGTAGGAGTAGGATGGAATCTGGTAGAGGGCGATAGTACCGTGACCCTTGAGCGGTAGTACCGCTCCAAGCGATAGTACCGCTCTAAAGAGCGGTAGTACCGCTCGAGGCGGGGAAACACAGTTTCCTACTACCGTGGTCAGATCCGGTACTTCCGTCCTACCAAATTCAAAAATACTCCAACCAAACACTAATCCAAACTGCCTAGAAGCATTCTCCATCCCACTCAAGCCTAGATTTGGCCGAAAATCTAAAGATGCAACTGCTACTGCCCCTAAGATGCTAGATTGGAAACCTAGACAAAAAGAACAAGAGAACAGGGGCAATACCGGCATCCATGGCAAGAGGACAAGGTGGGGATCGTCTCCACCGAAGGGAATGGAGAGGGACGGCCCGGAGAGGGAGATCCGCCAGAGCCCTCCCGCGGCGCCGGTTGCTGGAGAGAAAGAGGAACAGGCGAGGGGGCGTGCGAATGGGTATGGGGGAGAAGAAACTCCCCCTGCCCCGATATAACCCCCCACCCGCGCCTCTCAGCGGTAGTACCACGCTGGAGGGCGGTAGTACCGCTTGGAGCGGTAGTACCGCTCGCCAGCGGCGGTAGTACCGCCAGCAACCACAAAAAAACTTCTAGGCAAACAAAAAAATGCAAACACACCGAGAAGAATGGGAAGGCAAAGACAAGAGAAAGACCAACAAGACAACACACATGAAACAATGAACCGGAACCCACCCCTTCAAAGCAAACAACAACAAGAAAAGAGCGAGCTCAGGCCTCTCTCAAGAGAGGGCGGTGGCCGGAGCCACCTATGTTTGAGTCAATTGGTATGGCACCGCGAAGAATTATCCTTGGGCCCATGACCAAAACTCGTCTTTGAAGCACAAGTACCATCAACAATGGCTAAAGTGAAAGAGTTGATCGTTTTATGCATAATGGGGGGAGGGAGAGTTCATTGAGAGAACAACACTCCCCCTATGTCCATGCCTACACCTAAACTAGACAACAAATTGAGTGTGGTGGGGGGTGCACGGGTTCATGTCACATTGCTCAAATCAATGATATTTAGCTCATGCCTTAACTCGCGAAATCTTGCTTCATCCAAGGGCTTCGTGAAAATATCTGCAAGGTTATCATGAGTATTGACATACTTGAGCTCGATCTCCCCTCGCCTAATGTGATCCCAGATGAAGTGATACTGAATCTCAATGTGCTTCGTCTTGAAGTGTTGCACCGGGTTGAGAGAAATCTTGATGGAACTTTCATTATCACACCAAAGAGGCACTTTGTCACAAATGACACCGTACTCCTTTAAAGTTTGCCTCATCCATAGGAGTTGAGCACAACAACTACCAGCTGCCACATACTCCGCTTCGGTGGACGAGAGAGACACACAACTTTGCTTTTTGGAAGAACAACTTACCAAAGAGCAACCAAGAAATTGGCATCCTCCGGAAGTGGACTTCCTATCCACTTTGTCTCCCGCCCAATCAGAATCTGTGAAGCCTTCAAGCTTGAAGTTTGCTCCTCTTGGGTACCATAGGCCAAAGTTTGAGGTATGAGCCAAATATCGAAAGATTCGCTTGACCGCCACAAAGTGACTTTCCTTTGGTGCGGCTTGAAAACGTGCACACATCCCCACACTCAACATGATATCCGGTCTAGATGCACAAAGGTAAAGCAAGGAGCCAATCATGGAGCGATATACCTTTTGATCCACCGCTTTACCATTGGGATCGATGTCAAGTTGGCACTTGGTAGGCATTGGTGTAGTAGCCGGTTTGACGTCACTTAGCTTGAATCTTTTAAGCATGTCTTGAGTGTATTTGGATTGGTTGATGAAGGTTCCTTCTCTTCTTTGTTTGATGTCAAAACCAAGGAAGAACTTCAACTCTCCCATCGAAGACATCTTGAACTTGGAGGTCATGAGAGCGGCAAATTCCTCATTGAAAGCTTTGTTAGGAGACCCAAAGATAATGTCATCAACATATAGTTGGCATACAAACAACTCCCCTTTGACCTTCTTAGTAAAAAGAGTGGGATCGATTTGTCCTACTTCAAAGCCACGATCTTGTAGCAACTCGGTAAGGTGGTCATACCACGCACGTGGGGCTTGTTTAAGGCCATAGAGTGCCTTATCGAGTTGATACACATGATCCGGGAAGTAGGGGTCCTCGAACCCGGGGGGTTGCTTGACATAGACCAACTCATTAATGGGACCATTAAGAAAAGCACTTTTAACATCCATTTGTTGCAACTTAAAGTTGTGATGGGAAGCATATGCAATCAACAAACGAATGGATTCAAGATGAGCAATGGGAGCAAAGGTTTCACCGTAGTCGATACCCTCGACTTGGGAGTAGCCTTGTGCTACCAATCTTGCCTTGTAGCGAATGATGTCCCCATGAGCATCTTGCTTGTTCTTGAAGATCCACTTTGTTCCAATGACGTTGTGGTTCCCCGATGGCCTTGGCACCAATCTCCAAACTTTGTTGTAGTCGAAGTTGTTGAGTTCTTCATGCATGGCATTGAGCCAATCCGAGTCTTCGAGCGCCTCATAGACCTTTTGGGGTTCAACACAAGAGACAAACGCGTGATGTTCACAATAGTTTGCTAATTTTCTACGAGTGCTTACCCCCTTTCTTAGGCTTCCAAATACATTTTCCATGAGATGGCCTTGAGTGGTGAGCTTGGAAGCAATCTTCGCGGCACGACGCTCTAATTCCTCCTCGGATGAGGAGGGAGGGTTGACTTGATCATCTTGAGCGCCGTCTTGAGCTTGTTCTTGATCTTGAGCTTGTCCTTGAGCTTGAGTTTGCTCTTGATATTGAACTTGCTCGAGGGGGAGAACTTGACCTTGGGCATCATTTAGAGGTTCACCACCATCTTGAGGTTGATCTTGCCCATAGTCTTGTTCACAAGGTTGAGGGCCTTCACTTTGTTCTTCGGAAGCGTGTGGGTCTTGATGAGGTGATGGCTCTACTTGAGTAGAGCATTGTCCTTCTCCTTCGGCCACAAGGGGTTCCTCAATGGGTAGGATTTGACCAATACCCATTCTTCTTATGGCTTGGGGAGGAATTTCATCACCTACATCACAAGTACCACTTTTCTCCACTTAGGAGCCGTTATTTTTGTCAAACTCCACGTTACACGTTTCCTCAATGAGTACGTTGGACTTGTTGAGAACACGGTAAGCATGAGAGTTTGTAGCATAACCAACAAATATGCCCTCATGAGCTCTAGCTTCAAATTTAGACAAAGGAACACCTTTCTTGAGAATGAAACACTTACACCCGAACACCCGGAAGTACTTGAGATTGGGCTTGTTCCCGGTGAGTATCTCATACGGAGTCTTGTTCAAGCCTTTGCGGAGATAGAGCCGATTGGATGCATGACAAGCTGTGTTGATGGCTTCGGCCCAGAAGTTGTATGGAGACTTGAACTCCGCCATCATGGTCCTTGCCGCATCCATCAACGTCCGGTTCTTCCTCTCCGCAACACCATTTTGTTAAGGGGTATATGGTGCAGAATATTGGTGCTTGATCCCTTCATCACTATGAAACTCATCCAAGGTGTAGTTCTTGAACTCGGTGCCGTTGTCACTTCTTATTGTCAAGATCTTTGCATTGTGTTGACGTTGAGCTTCATTTGCAAAGTCGATGACGGTTTGTTGAGTCTCACTCTTCCTCTTGAAGAAGTATACCCAAGTGTATCTCGAATAATCATCCACAATCACCAAGCAATACTTTCTCCCTCCAAGACTATCAAAAGATGGAGGCCCGAAGAGATCCATGTGAAGGAGCTCCAAGGGTCTCTTCGAGTAGATGATGGTTGAAGGAGGGTGAGCCTTTTCATGAAGCTTTCCTTCGATACAAGCACTGCAAGCACGATCTTTGGCAAAACTAACATTTGTTAGTCCACGAACATGGTCCCCCTTGATAAGACTTTGCAAAGATCTCATATTGACGTGGGCTAAACAGCGATGCCAAAGCCATCCCACATCAACTTTAGCCATTAGTCATGTCACGGTCTTAGTGGGTTGCTCCGAGAAGTTAACCACATAGAGACCGTTCTCGACATGCCCAACAAAGGCTACTTTAAGAGTCTTGCTCCACAAGAGGGCCACGGTATCAATATCAAAGAAGGTGGCAAAACCCATGAGTGCGAGTTGACGAACGGAAAGTAAATTGAACGCAAGGGACTCAACAAGCATGACTTTCTCGATCGTTAGATCATGAGAAATGACATCCTTGCCAAGACCCAATACCTTAGAATGTGAGGCATCACCCCATTCGACATTGGTGGGCATAGATGGGATATTGTGCACGTCCACCACCAAGTCCTTGCTCCCAGTCATATGATTTGTTGCTCCACTGTCGAGCAACCATGATCCCCCACCAGAAGCAAACACCTACAAGAGATCAATGCTTGGTTTTAGGTACCCATTGAGTAATGGGTCCTTTGATGTTAGTAACAAGGGTCTTAGGAACCCAAATAGACCATTCAATGTACTCATAAGGAGAACCAACAAATTTAGCATAAACATGTCCATCACTAGCACGACACAACACATAAGAGGGGTTAAAGTCGTCGGCTTTGTTGGGAGAGATGGCGTTGCTCTCTTTGGCTTCACCGCTCTTCCCATTGTTCTTATTCTCCTTAGGAGCACCTTCTCCCTCCTTCACAAAGGTTTGCGTGAGAGGAGGAGGTTGATTGGTCTTGCTCTTCTTCTCCTTGTTCTTCTTCTTGTTCTTGGACTTGGGTGCGAACCCCACTCCCCCCTTTCCCACAACTTCCTTTTGATTGCTCAAAAGGTCATTTAGATTCTTCTCGCCTTGTATGCATGACACAAGACCTTTCTCGAGTTGTTCCTTCAACTTGGCATTTTCCTCCACAAGATGCACATGCTCACAACATGGGTTAGTAGCATTTGCATTATCAATTAAAACCATGTGAGGAAATGTGGCCTTTTCCTTAGTTAGCATAACTTGGAGTTGAGCATGAGACTCCTTGAGGGTGGCATGAGCACTTTTCAAGACCTTGTGGGCCTTGTCAAGTACATCAAACTCCTCCGCGAGTCTAACATGATCAACCCCAAGTTTAGCCTTCTCGGAAGCTAGAACACGAGACACAACAAGAGCATGATCAAGATCTTTCTTTAGTTTAGCGTGACCATCGTTGTGTGACTCCTCAAGAGCCAAACGATGCTCACGCTCTTCCTCAAGAGCATTAGAGAGATCCGATATCTCATCGGCATAGTCACGACTATGACTTTCCATCTTAGTGATGGTTTCTTCATGAGCCTCGATCATGTCATTGGCTTCACCAAGTTGTTCCAAGAGAGCAACGAAATGCTTCTTGGATTTGCCCTTGAGCTTACTCATGAAGGACTCAAATTCATTGATCTCCTCATTAGACCCCTTACCATTATCGAAGTCATCCGTTGAAGGAGGGTTAGGAATAATGGTGGTTTTGATGTTGGGGGTTACCTTGTTGGTGGCCTTAGCCATGAGGCACTTGGCGGTGATGTTCTCGTTAGGTGCATCGAATAGAGACAGCCGAGGAGTTGAGACAATGGCAACGGATGCCATGGCCATTGTTTCACCATCTTCATCATCATCGTCATCCTCACGGTATTCTTCTTGAACCACCAACCCGCGAGAAGGAGTCTTCTTGGTGAAGTTGTTCTTGTTGGGGAAGGACTTGGCTTTGTCTTTTCGAATGAACTTGCCACCATTGTCTTCCCGCTTCTCGTATGGACAATCCGCAATGAAATGACTGACATTGCCACAGTTGAAACAAGTTCTAACTCGTTGCTTCCCTTTGAGGCCACTTGAGTTGTTCTTGTTGAAGTTGGGTCTTGTAGTCTTCTTACTCCAAAAATGTCTCGAGGCAAGAGCCATGTGCTCATGATAATCATACTTTGTGTCCTCGAGGTTGCTCTCCTCATCTTCCTCTTCTTCTTCTTCCACACTAACCTTGGCCTTCAAGGCAAGATTGGGCTTCTTTGCCCTTTGGGAATGGAGCACCGCATTGTCGGCGGTCTTATCCAAGATGTTCATTGCAATGAACTCATCCAACACTTCACCAGAGGTCATGGAGTGGAAGTCCGGTCTTTGGCAGATGACGAAGGACATGGCCTTGTTGTAGGGCATCATGGCCTTGAGGAACTTGCGCTTGATCCAATTGTCATCCGTGTCTTTACTCCCATGATCCCGGAGTGCGACCGCAAGTTTGGTCACTCTTCGAAAGAGCTCACGAGGTTCTTCATCCTCTTTCATTGCAAACTCATCGGCTTCATCTTGCACCACTTCATAGTTGGAGCGTTGAATGCTAGCACTTCCTCTATACATACGCTCGACACACTTCCATGCTTCTTTAGCCATGACATGAGGTCGAAGATGAGGGAGATCTTCGGGAAGGATAGCATCTTGGATGATGAAGAGAGCACTCTCATTGAATTGGTTGTCCACTTCTTCTCGAGGGGTGAAGTTGCTTGGATCATGAGGATAGAAACCTTCTTCAATAATTCTCCAAAGGTTAGTATTCACATGTTTTAAATCACGCTTGAAGCGATAGACCCAAGAATCAAAATCTTCATTTTTCACATATTTAGGAGGAGGACCGGCATGATTCAAATGCGTAGAGGGGATCGGTCCTTTATACACCGGGGGTTCCACATGGGCATAGATGCCGGTGCCATTTCTACCACTAGTAGACGGACTCTTTTCACTATTAGCTTCCCCCTTGTCGGGGTTAGCATCCGTCACCTTGTTAGTGGGATCACCCACTTTCATTGGCAAGGTAGATAGTTTGAGTCCCTCTAGGAATTCAGTAAACATGCTTTTAACCTCGGCCGTCATGGAGGTTTTCAATGTGTCTAAAGCCACATTGAATAACTCACGAGAGACCGAGGTTCCCCCTTCGGCCGAAGACGAGATGGGATTCACACCGGAGTGTTCCTCCGCACCGTTGTTGACGTCAACCATACTCTTCGGACGGCAAAGTCCTTAATAAAGAGACGAGGCTCTGATACCAATTGAAAGGATCGATATGGTTGACTAGAGGGGGGGGGGGTGAATAGGCAACTAACAATTTTTAAGCTTTTCTTTACCAAATTAAACTTTGCAACAAAATAGGTTGTCTAGATGTGCAACTAGGTGAGCAACCTATATGATGCAATAACAACTAGCTTACAAGCAAGCAAGGATGTAACAACAAGTAGGCTTGCAAAAGTAAAGGCACGAAATAACCAAGAGTGGAGCCGGTGGAGACGAGGATGTGTTACCGGAGTTCCTTCCTTTTAAGGGGAAGTACGTCTCCGTTAAAGCGGTGTGGAGGCACAATGCTCCCCAAGAAGCCACTAGGGCCACCGTATTCTCCTCACGCCCTCACACAATGCGAGATGCCGTGATTCCACTATTGGTGCCCTTGAAGGCGGCGACCGAACCTTTACACGCAAGGTTGGGGCAATCTCCACAACAATCGGAGGCTCCCAACAACAACAACAACACCATGAAGCTTCACCACAATGGAGTATGGCTTCGAGGTGACCTCAACCGTCTAGGGTGCTCAACACCCAAGAGTAACAAGATCCGCAAGGGATAAGTGGGGGGAATCAAATTTCTCTTGGTGGAAGTGTAGATCTGGGCCCTCTCAATCAATCCCGAGCAAATCAACAAGTTTGATTGGCTAGGGAGAGAGATCGAGCGAAAATGGAGCTTTGAGCAACAATGGAGCTTTGGGGGAAAGAGGTAGGTCAACAAGGAGGAAGAAGACCCCTTTATATAGTGGGGGAACACATCCAACCGTTACCCCACTGAGCAGCCCCGTACAGGGCGGTACTACCGCTAGGGAAGGGCGGTACTACTGCTGAGAGCGGTACTACCGCTCCCTACCTAGCGGTACTACCGCGCTGAAGAGGAAGTTAGGCCACTAGCCCCAGAGCGGTACTACCGTGGGAGTAGAGCGGTACTACCGCTCAGAGCGGTACTACCGCTTCTACTGCCGCAACTAGTGCTGCAAAACCCGACACGAGAAAACACCGTCTCGAATCGAGGCGGCAGTAGGAGCGGTACTACATGGTACTACGGCCGAAGCCCGCGAGCGGTACTACCACTCTGTGGAGCGGTACTACCGCTTAGCGCGGTACTACCGCTGGGGGGCTTCGGCGGTACTACCGCTGTAGACCGCGGTACTACCGCTGGCATAGGGCGAAGCAGGTACGGAAGAGAAATGCAGCTCCAAAGATGCGAAAGGAAGACGACAGGTGTGATAAGGATGTGTACGTGTTGATTCCACCCTAGTCTTACCAAAGCGGATCCCCTCTTAATAGTATGGTGACTCCTACGAAACTAGTCCACCAACAACGAAACGCAGGAGCTACACCATCTTGAATAAAAACACCGAGGGGAGGAAATCGTCTCGTGCCAATGGATGATTCTCTGAAAGAACTTTACACACACGATTAGTCCGCAAAAGCATTGTCATCAAGCACCAAAACCACTATGGGATAAATATGCCCTTACATTCTCTCTATGGCACGATCTTGATGTATCGCGAGCTTTGCTATTATAGTTGGAACTTATGATGTTTCTCCACCTCTACTATCTTGTAATGGATTGAGTTTTCCCTTTGAAGTTATCTTGTCGGATTGAGTCTTTACGGATTTGAGAACACTTGATGTATGCATGTCTTGCCGTGCTTATCTATGGTGACTATGGGATATTCACGTGATCTACTTGATGTATGTTTTGGTGATCAACTTGCGGGTTCAATGAATCTATGCATAGGGGTTGGCACACGTTTTTGTCTTGACTCTCCGGTAGAAACTTTGGGGCACTCTTTGAAGTACTTTGTGTTGGTTGAATAGATGAATCTGAGATTGTGTGATGCATATCGTATAATCATGCCCACGGATACTTGAGGTGACAATGGAGTATCAGGGTTTTGGTTGATTTGTGTCTTAAGGTGTTATTCTAGTATGAACTCTATGATAGATCGAACAGAAAGGATAGCTTCGTGCTATTTTACTACGGACTCTTGAATAGATCGATCAGAAAGGATAACTTTGAGGTGGTTTCGTACCCTACAATAATCTCTTCATTTGTTCTCCGCTATTAGTGACTTTGGAGTGACTCTTTGTTGCATGTTGAGGGATAGTTATATGATCCAGTTATGTTATTATTGTTGAGAGAACTTGCACTAGTGAAAGTATGAACCTTAGGCCTTGTTTCCTAGCATTGCAATACCGTTTACGCTCACTTTTATCATTAGTTACCTTGCTGTTTTTATAATTGAAGATTACAAAAACCTATATCTATCATCCATATTGCACTTGTATCACCATCTCTTCGCCGAACTAGTGCACCTATACAATTTACCATTGTATTGGGTGTGTTGGGGACATAAGAGACTCTTTGCTATTTGGTTGCAGGGTTGTTTGAGAGAGACCATCTTCATCCTACGCCTCCCATGGATTGATAAACCTTAGCTCATCCACTTGAGGGAAATTTGCTACTGTCCTACAAACCTCTGCACTTGGAGGCCCAACAACGTCTACAAGAAGAAGGTTGTGTAGTAGACATCAAGCTCTTTTCTGGCGCCGTTGCCGGGGAGGCGAGTGCTTGAAGGTATATCTTTAGATCTTGCAATCAAATCTTTTAGTTTCGTGTTTTATCACTAGTTTAGTCTATAAAAGAAAACTACAAAAAAAATGGAATTGAGTTTGCCTCATACGCTTCATCTTTTTAATATCTTTAGTGAGAATGATGGTAAGGGAAATTATGCTCAATTGCTAGAAGAAGAATGCATTAAAATGTTTGGTACTAGATCTTTGTATGATGAGCATGATTGCAATATTGTTAGTATGAATTCCTTGAATATCCATGATGCTAATGATATGCAAAGCCACAAGCTTGGGGAAGCTATGTTTGATGAAGATGATATTTTTGGTCCCCCAAGTTTTGATAAGCAAATTTGTTATGATGATAGCATGCCTCTTACCTATGATGATTATATTGATGAAAGTGGGTTTGGAAGAGTGTCAACTTTAGGAAGTAATGATCCCACTTTTTTGGAGGATGTTGAATCTTATTGTGATGAATATGAAAGTGGATTTGGAGAGGTCATGACTTTATTTAGTGATGAATCCACTATTTCGGAAGAGGTTCCAATTGATTATGAGAACAAAGTTGCTATCTATGATTATTATTGTGATGACTTGTATGTTATTAAGAATAATGATAACCACGAAACTTTTCATGATGATTTTAGTTTTCAATTGGATTATGCCTCACATGATAATTATTTTGTTGAGTTTTCTCCCACTACTATTCATGAGAAGAATTTTGCTTATGTGGAGAGTAAGAAAATTTCTATGCAAGTAGATCATGAAAATAATGCTTTAGGTTCTGGTTATATTGTTGAATTCATTCATGATGCTACTGAAAATTATTATGAGGGAGGAACATATGCTTGTAGGAATTGCAATAATATTAAGTTTCCTCCCTATCTGTTGAAAATCTTGTAGCTATGCTTGTTTTACCTTCCTATGATAGTTGATTATTGTTCCCATAAGTTGTTTGCTCACAAAATCCCTATGCATAGGAAGTGTGTTAGGCTTAAATGTGCTAGTCATGTGCTTCATGATGCTCCCATTATGTTTCAATTCTTATCTTTTATGTGAGCGTCATTGTCATCCTCATGCCTAGCTAGACAGGCATTAAAGAAAAACGCTTGTTGGGAGACAACCCAATATTTATCCTTACTGTTTTTGTGTGTTCACATGATTATTATAATGTAGTAATCATGTTGTATAGCTTTTTTTTCAATAAGGTGCCAAGTAAGACCTTTAGGATAGCTTACGGTGATAATTGTGTTGATCCTGCAGAGAATCAGAAACTTTTGCACCCAGTAAATTAGTTTTGATAATTCACAGAAACGTTCTTATGATCTTATTATTTATGCTCTGGATTTATACACAAATTCCTTAGGACTTCCTAATTTGGTAGGATAAGTATACGTTTGATACAGATTACTATAGACTGTTCAGTTTTTGACAGATTCTGTTATCTATGTGTTGTTTGCTTATTTTGATGAATCCATGAGTAGTATCGGAGGGTATGAAGCATAGAGAAGTTGGAATACAGTAGATACTATACCAATATGAATTTAGAATGAGTTCACAATACCTAAGTGGTGTTTTTATTTTCTTATACTAACGGAGCTTACGAGTTCTTGTTGAGTTTTATGTGGATGAAGTTTTTTGAGAAATAGAAAAACCATGATATGAGAGGAATTAAGGAGACACAAAAGTTCAATCTTGGGTATGCCCAAGGCACCCCAATATAATATTTCAAGAAGTCTCAAGCATCTAAGCTTGGGGATGCCCCGTTAGGCATCCCACCTTTCTTCTTCAACAACTATCGGTTAGTATCGGTTGAGCCTAAGTTTTTTCTTCTTCACATGAGTTGTGCTATCCTTGCAATGTCATTTTATCTTGCTTTGCTTGCTTCTTGAATAAAGTACTTAAGATCTGAAATTCTTAAATGAGAGAGAGTCTTCGCATAGTTGCATAATTATTTGACTACTCATTGATCTTCACTTATATCTTTCGGAGTAGTTTGTCATTTGCTCTAGTACTTCACTTATATCTTTTTAGAGCACAGCGGTGGTTATATTTTGTAGAAAGTATTGATATCTCATGCTTCACTTATATTATTTTGAGAGTCTTTTAGAACAACATGGTATTTGCTATGGTTATAAAATTGGTCCTAGAATGATGGGCATCCAAGTTGGCTATAATAAAAAACTATCATAGAAAGTGAATTGGATGCTATGATCAATTTGATGCTTTATAATTGTTTTGAGATATGAGGATGGTTATATTAGAGTCATGCTAGTGGGGTAATTATGAATTTGAAGAATACTTGTGTTGAAGTTTGTGATTCCCGTAGCATGCACGTATGGTGAACCGCTTTGTGATGAAGTTGGAGCATGATTTATTTATTGATTCTCTTCCGTATGAGTAGCGGTCGGGGACGAGCGATGTTATTTTCCTACCAATCTATCCCCTAGGAGCATGCACGTAGTACTTTGTTTTCAAATACTTCTAGATTTTTGCAATAAATATATGAATTCTTTATGACTAATGTTGAGTCCATGGATTATACGCACTCTCACCCTTCCACCATTGCTAGCCTCTCTTGTGCCACGCAACTTTCGCCGGTACCATACACCCACCATATACCTTCCTCAAAAAAGCCACCATACCTACCTATTATGGCATTTACATAGCCATTCCGAGATATATTGCCATGCAACTTTCCACCGTTCCGTTTATATGACACGCACCATCATTGTCATATTGCTCTTTGCATGATCATGTAGTTGACATCGTATTTGTGGCAAGGCCACCTTCATAATTTTCATACATGTCACTCTTGATTCATTGCATATCCTGGTACACCACCGGAGGCATTCATATAGAGTCATATCTTGTTCTAAGTATCGAGTTGTAATCTTGAGTTGTAAGTAAATAAAAGTGTGATGATCTTCATTATTAGAGCATTGTACCAAGTGAGGAAAGGATGATGGAGACTATGATTCCCCCACAAGTCGGGATGAGACTTCGGACTTTATAAAAAAAAGGCCATAAAAAAGAGAAAGGCTATAAAAAAAGAGAAAGGCCAAAAAAAAACAAAAAAATGAGAGAAAAAGAGAGAAGGGGCAATGCTACTATCCTTTTACCACACTTGTGCTTCAAAGTAGCACCATGATCTTCATGATAGAGAGTCTCTTATGTTGTCACTTCCATATACTAGTGGGAATTTTTCATTATAGAACTTGGCTTGTATATTCCAATGATGGGCTTCCTCAAAACGCCCTAGGTCTTCGTGAGCATGAAAGTTGGATGCACACCCACTTAGTTTCTTTTATTGAGCTTTAATACATTTATAGCTCTAGTGCATCCGTTGCATGACAATCCCTACTCACTCACTTAATATATATTAATGGGCATCTCCATAGCCCGTTGATATGCCTAGTTGATGTGAGACTATCTTCTCCCTTTTTGTCTTCTCCACAACCACCATTCTATTCCACATATAGTGTTATGTCCATGGCTCACGCTCATGTATTGCGTGAAAGTTGAAAAAGTTTGAGATTACTAAAGTATGAAACAATTGCTTGGCTTGTCATCGGGGTTGTGCATGATTAAATACTTTGTGTGATGAAGATAGAGCAACATCCAGACTATATGATTTTGTAGGGATAAGTTTCTTTAGCCATGATATTTTGAGAAGACATGATTGCTTAGTTAGTATGCTTGAAGTATTACTATTTCTTATGTCAATATGAACTTTTATTTTGAATCATTTGGATTTGAACATTCATGCCACAATAAATAAAATTACATTGAGAAATATGCTAGGTAGCATTCACACTTCATAAATTCTTTCTTTTATCATTTACCTACTCGGGGACGAGCAGGAATTAAGCTTGGGGATGCTGATACGTCTCCAACGTATCTATAATTTATAAAGCATTCATGCTATTATATTATCTGTTTTGGATGTTTACGGGCTTTATTATACACTTATATATTATTTTTGAGACTAACCTATTAACCGGAGGCCCAGCCCAAATTGTTGTTTTCTTGCCTATTCCAGTGTTTCGAAGAAAAGGAATATCAAACGGAGTCCAAACAGAATGAAACCTTCGGGAAAGTTACTTTTGGAACGGAAGCAATCCAGGGGACTTGGAGTGCACGTAAGGGAAGCTTCAAGGTTGCCACGAGGTAGGGAGGCACGCCCACCTCCCCTGGGCGTGCCCCCACCCTCGTGGGCCCCTCGTGGCTCCCCCGATCGACTTCTTTCGCCTATATAAGTCCATATACCCTAAAACCTTCAAGAACAGAATAGATCAGGAGTTCCACCGCCGCAAGCCTCTGTAGCCACCAAAAACCTCTTGGGAGCCCGTTCTGTCACCCTTGCCGGAGGGGGAATCCATCACCGGTGGCCATCTTCATTATCCCGACGCTCTCCTTGATGAGGAGGGAGTAGTTCACCCTTGGGGCTGAGGGTATGTACCAGTAGCTATGTGTTTGATCTCTCTCTCTCATGTTCTCTCCATGGCACGATCTTGATGTATCGTGATCTTTGCTATTATAGTTGGATCTTATGATGTTTCTCCCCCTCTACTCTCTTGTAATGGATTGAGTTTTCCCTTTGAAGTTATCTTGTCGAATTGAGTCTTTAAGGATTTGAGAACACTTGATGTATGTCTTGCCGTGCTTATCTGTGGTGACAATGGGATATTCACGTGATATACTTGATGTATGTTTTGGTGATCAACTTGCGGGTTCAATGAATCTATGCATAGGGGTTGGCACACGTTTTCGTCTTGACTCTCCGGTAGAAACTTTGGGGCACTCTTTGAAGTACTTTGTGTTGGTTGAATAGATGAATCTGAGATTCTGTGATGCATATCGTATAATCATGCCCACGGATACTTGAGGTGATAGTGGAGTATCTAGGTGACATTAGGGTTTTGGTTGATTTGTGTCTTAAGGTGTTATTCTAGTACAAAATTTATGATAGATCGAACCGAAAGAATAGCTACGTGTTATTTTACTACGGACTCTTGAACAGATCGATCAGAAAGGATAACTTTGAGGTGGTTTCATACACTACAATAATCTCTTCGTTTTTTCTCCGCTATTAGTGACTTTGGAGTGACTCTTTGTTGCATGTTGAGGGATAGTTATATGATCTAGTTATGTTATTATTGTTGAGAGAACTTGCACTAGTGAAAGTATGAATCTTAGGCCTTGTTTCCTAGCATTGCAATACCATTTACGCTCACTTTTATCATTAGTTACCTTGCTGTTTTTATAATTTCAGATTACAAAAACCTATATCTATCATCCATATTGCACTTGGATCACCATCTCTTCGCCAAACTAGTGCACCAATACAATTTACCATTGTATTGGGTGTGTTGGGGACACAAGAGACTCTTTGTTATTTGGTTGTAGGGTTGTTTGAGAGAGACCATCTTCATCCTACGCCTCCCACGGATTGATAAACCTTAGGTCATCCACTTGAGGGAAATTTGCTACTGTCCTACAAGCCTCTGCACTTGGAGGCCCAACAACGTCTACAAGAAGAAGGTTGTGTAGTAGACATCACTGAAATTTCCACCATGCTTGCTAATTATGCTTTTAAAGGTGGAAGACCTAAGAAACTAGGAGATCCAGGAGTACCAACTCTACCATGCTCCATTAAAAGAAACCATGTTGAAACTGCTTTATGTGATCTTGGAGCCGGTGTTAGTGTTATGCCTCTCCCTTTATATCGTAGACTTGAACTCAATAAGTTGACACCTACTGAAATATATTTGCAAATGGCTGATAAATCAACTGCTATACCTATCGGTATTTGTGAGGATGTGCCTGTTGTGGTTGCAAACGTTACTATCTTAACGGACTTTGTTATTCTTGATATTCCCGAGGACGATAGTATGTCGATTATCCTTGCTAGACCCTTTTTATACTGCAGGGGCTGTTATTGATTGCAACAAAGGCAATGTCACTTTTCATGTTAATGGCAATGAGCATACGGTACACTTTTCAAGGAAACAACCTCAAGTTCATAGCATCAATTCTATTGGAAAAATTCCAACTATCATAGCATCAATTTCATAGCATCAAGTTCATAGCATCACTTTTCATGTTTTTGCTTTCGGTTCTACACCGGCTCCACTCCCCGAGGCAGCACCGGTCTCAGTCTCAGCGCCGGTCTCGATGCCGGTCTGAGTCTCAACGCCGGTCTCAGTCTCAGCACTGGTCTGCATGTCGGTCTCAGTCCCCAATGCCACCGGTGGGCCCAGCAACAACATCGGTTGATCGTCGGTAAGGCTAAAAAATTCGTCTGCCGCCCGGTAGACGTCGTCGCAATCACCAGAGCCCTGTCCTTCATCGTTGCTAGCCATGTTTCCTATGATTAAATCTAGTCAATTAATTCTAGACCTAATAAAATGAATAATGACATAAAAAGGCCTATTGTTTTGCAGGAATGTTGACTCCTTCCTGGTGCGGCAAATCCCAGGCACTCGATATGTCCTAGTTTGTAGCATAAGTCATGCCGAAATTCACAGAAAATTTCGGCATGACCTTTGCTAAAAAGTGGACAAATCGAGAACCTGAAATTTGTCAGAATAGAAATGAATCAACATTCGGCAAAACATAGGCCACTCAGCATCATTCCCTGGAAACAGTGTTCAAATATCCCTCTTCGACACCGCAACACATGTCCAAATATACACGAGCAACCACATGTCCAAATTTCACAAGCTAATTCAAAAACAAAGTGTAGAAGAAAATTCATTTAACTACTAATAGAACAAAATTCAGTTAACTTTACTGCTCTATAATGATGAAAGGAAAAAAATTCAGTTAACTACTAATTTCATTCATTTAGGTTATTCATTTAACATCACCTAATTAACATACTGTACCACTACTACTAGCAGCACTACTAACCAAATTAACCTAGCAAAACTCTAGTGCCCTAACTGAAAAACATCTAATTAACATCTACTAGTACCACTATTGCCCTAACCTAATTAACATCTACTAGTATGACTATATACTATACAAGCAGCATCTACCCTAATTAAACCCTACTGCCCTAACTAATTTTTGCTCTAACATCTACTACTTAACATCCTTTACTCTAAACTAAATTTTTTGCTATAAACAAACTTTTGCTCTACTAATCTTTTCTCTAAAATGCAGAGAGAGAGGAGTCGGGGGGAGGGGTGGGGGACTTATAGAGAGGGGAGAGACGGTGGCGGGGAGGTGCTTGGTGACGGAGGCAGGGGCAGAGAGGGCGAGCTCAGGCACGGGCAACGGCGGTCCTGGGCGGGCTCGG
Organism: Triticum dicoccoides; assembly: GCF_002162155.2. Classification (NCBI taxonomy): domain Eukaryota; kingdom Viridiplantae; phylum Streptophyta; class Magnoliopsida; order Poales; family Poaceae; genus Triticum; species Triticum dicoccoides. The sequence goes on from NC_041393.1 coordinate 162,873,650, forward strand.
GCGGCGGTGAGGTGGAGGGCACCGACGGTGATGTTGAGGGCGGCCTCGGGCGGCGGCGGTGAGGCTGAGGGCGGCCTCGGGCGGCGGCGGTGAGGATGACGGCGGCCTCGGGGGGAGACGGTGAGGTTGCGGGCATCCACGCCGACAGAAGACGGCGGCGAAGTGGGGC
>NC_041393.1:162874186-162882316 GCF_002162155.2 Triticum dicoccoides
AAGTTAGCTACAGCGCGTTTCCTGAAACCCGCTACTGCTATTCCTTTCTCCTTTTTTCCTCTTTTCTTTTATTTTTATTTACATTTTATTTTTTCCTTTCTCCTTTTTCTATTTCTTTCATTTTCATTTACTTTTCTACTTGTTTTTCACTTTATTTTATTTCCGTTAGCAGCAGCGCCTTACACGTAAGGGCACTACAGCTAAGAAGAGTAGCAGTAGCGCTGGGCCAGTATACATGCTACTGGTAGGTTGGGCTAGCCATGTGCGCCCAGTTCAAACATAGCAGCAGCGCTTTTCGCTTGTACGCGCTACTACTAAAGTCATAGCAGTAGCATGGTTTATTTACGCGCGCTGCTACTAAGTAGCAGTAGTGTTTGATTTTGTACAGCGCTACTGGTAACATTCTGTGTATAAGGTTTTCCCTAGTAGTGCATGTTTAATTAGCTAGGAGCTTATAATGGTTTACGTTGCGTGCCAACATGCTATTAAAATGGTTGTGATGTGGTATGATAGGGTGGTATCCTCCTTTGAATGAATTGGGTGACTTGACTTGGCACATGTTCACACATGTAGTTGAAACAAAATCAACATAGCCTTCACCATATTTATGTTCATGGTGGATTATATCCTACTCATGCTTGCACTTGGCGTTGATTAATTTTAATGCATGTTCATGACTGTTGTCGCTCTCTCAGTTGGTCGCTTCCCAGTCTCTTGCTAGCCTTCACATGTACTAAGCGGGAATACTGCTTGTGCATCCAAACTCCGTAAACCCTAAAGTTATTCCATATGAGTCCACCATACCTTCCTATATGCGGTATCTACCTGCCGTTCCAAGTAAATTTGTATCTGCCAAACTCCAAACCTTCAAATGAAATTCTGTTTTGTATGCTCGAGCAGCTCATGTATCAACTAGGGGTTGTCTGTATATTCCATGTTAGGCGGGTTATTCTCAAGAGGAGTGGACTCCGCTCCTCATTCACGAGAAAATGGCTGGTCACCGGGATGCCCAGTCCCATGCTCAATTCAAATCAAAATAATTAAATAAAACTCCCCCAAGATTATTGTTAGTTGGAGGCACCCGTTGTTTCGGGCAAGATGGATTGATGCTTGTTGGTGATGGGGGAGTATAAACTTTACCATTCTGTTTGGAAACCGCCTATAATGTGTGTAGCATGAAATATATCAAGATCTCAGAGTTGTTATGTTTACAGTGAAAGTATACCGCTCAAAATGTTATTTATCTCTATTTCAAAATCAAGCTCTGGCCCCTCTACAAATCCCTGCTTCCCTCTACGAAGGGCCTATCTATTTACTTTTATGTTGAGTCATCACCCTCTTATTAAAAAGCACCTGCTAGAGAGCACCACTGTCATTTGCGTGCATTACTATTAGTTTATATTGGGTATGACTATGACTGGATCTCTTTTACCATGAATTACAATGTTTAGTCTGTCCTTGATCTTTAAAGGTGCTCTGCATTTATGTTTTGCGGTCTCAATAAGGGCTAGCGAGATACCATCTTGTTATATCATATTATGATTGTTTTGAGAAAGTGTTGTAATCCAAGATTTATTATTATTGCTTGCTAGTTGATTATGCCATTGATATGAGTAAACATGAGACCTAAGTGTTATTGTGAATATGGTTAGTTCATAATCTTTGCTAAAAACTTGAATGCTGGCTTTACATATTTGCAACAACAAGAGCAAACAGAGTTTGTAAAAGTTTTTGTTTATCACTTTCAGTTTATCAACTGAATTGCTTGAGGACAAGCAAAGGTTTAAGCTTGGGGGAGTTGATACGTCTCCGTCGTATCTACTTTTCCAAACACTTTTGCCTTTGTTTTGGACTCTAACTTGCATGATTTGAATGGAACTAACCCGGACTAACGTTGTTTTTAGCAGAACTGCCATGGTGTTATTTTTTTGCAGGAACAGAAGTTCTTAGAATGACCTGAAAATTCACGGAGCAACTTTCAGAATTAATAAAAAATACTGGCGAAAGAATTAGCACCAGGGGGCCCACACCCTGTCCACGAGGGTGGGGGCGCCCCCTAGGGCGTGCCCCTGCCTCGTGGCCCCCCTGGACTTCCACCGACGTCAACTCCAACTCTATATATTCACTTTCATGGAGAAAAAAAATCAGAGAGAAAGATTGATCATGTTTTACGATACGGAGATGCCAAGCCCTAATCTCTCTCGGGAGGGTTGATCTGGAGTCCGTTTGGGGCTCCGGAGAGGGGGATTCGTCGTCGTTGTCATCATCAACCATCCTCCATCACCAATTTCATGATGCTCACCGCCGTGCGTGAGTAATTCCATCATAGGCTTGCTGGATGGTGATGGGTTGGATGAGATTTACCATGTAATCAAGTTAGTTTTGTTAGGGTTTGATCCCTAGTTTGCACTATGTTCTGAGATTGATGTTGCTATGACTTTGCTATGCTTAATGCTTGTCACTAGGGCCTGAGTGCCATGATTTCAGATCTGAACCTATTATGTTTTCATGAATATATGTGAGTTCTTGATCCTATCTTGAAAGTCTATAGTCACCTATTATGTGTTATGATCCGACAACCCTGGAGTGACAATAATCGGGATACTTCTCAGTGATGACCGTAGTTTGAGGAGTTCATGTATTCAGTATGTGTTAATGCTTTGGTCCGATACTCTATTAAAAGGAGGCCTTAATATCCCTTAGTTTCCGCTAGGACGCCGCTGCCACGGGAGGGTAGGACAAAAGATGTCATGCAAGTTCTTTTCCATAAGCACGTATGACTATATTTGGAATACATGCCTACATTACATTGATGAACTGGAGCTAGTTCTGTGTCACCCTATGTTATAACTATTACATGAGGAATCACATCCAACATAATTATCCATCATTGATCCAATGCCTACGAGCTTTTCACATATTGTGCTTTGCTTATTTACTTTACTGTTTCCACTGTTACCGTTACTACAAAACTGCTACTGTTACTTTTGCTACTGTTACTTCCATACTACTTTGCTACTAAATACTTTGCTGCAGATACTAAATTATCCAGGTGTGGTTGAATTGACAACTCAGCTGCTAATACTTGAGAATATTCTTTGGCTCCCCTTGTGTCGAATCTATAAATTTGGGTTGAATACTCTACCCTCGAAAACTGTTGCGATCCCCTATACTTGTGGGTTATCAGACATGGGCCACACTGATGGGCCATGAAGATACAAGATAGAAGGTTTTCCCTCATGTCCGGATGGGACTCTCCGTTGCGTGGATGGCAAGCTTGGAAGCCAGTGTGTAGTTTCCTTTCTCTGTAAACCGACTCTGTACAACCCTAGCCCCCTCCAGTGTCTATATAAACCGGATGGTTTAGTCTGTAGAGGCAATCACAATCATATAGGCTAGACATATAGGGTTTAGCCATTACGATGTCGAGGCAGATCAACTCTTGTAACCCCTACACTCATCAAAGTCAACCAAACAGGAAGTAGGGAATTACCTCCATTAAGAGGGCCCGAACCTGGGTAAAACATCGTGTCCCTTGTCTCATGTTACCTTTGATCCTCAGATGCACAGTTCGGGACCCCCTACCCGAGATCGGCCGGTTTTGACACCGACATTGGTGCTTTCATTGAGAGTTCCTCCGTGTCTTCAATAGAAGGATTGATGGCTCGTCTTGTCATTAATGACAGAATCACCTCTCGAAGGGCCCTAGCTCCTGGGCAGATCCTCCAGCTCAGCAGTTTTACCATGGGCGCCCGCTCAGCCGTTAAGCCAAAGCCTGTCCCCCAGACCACCAAAAATCATCTCCCCATTGGCCTCGAACACTCTGATAAGATGGATCCGGCAGATGTTTCGTCTTTGAATGAACTGCTAGATCGCATCGCTGCCCTGGGGGTCACGACAGACTACGATCGGATCGGGCTTAAACCCGATCAGAGGGAAATCAAGTCCCCGCTGATCACCCATCTAATTGTGGTTGTGGAGGAGCAAGCGAAGGATAACTCTCCCCCTATGCTGAGAACAAGCTATGTTCGGATTTCCGAGCCCTGCGATCCGAATACCCATCTTCGGGAAGAGACTCCCTGTCCTCCGAACATAGAACCAGGTGTTGAGCTTGAAACCCCCCAGGATACTCCGGATCCTGGGATAGTGACCTCAGAAATTCTTAAAACTCCGGATCCCACAGTGGGTCAGTGTTCGGATTTAAACCCGCCCACCCACCACAAGTAATATTCCCCAAGCAATTTTGGTCCTCCGGACATATGAGACCTAATGTATGTGCGGCAGCAACCTCAGGAAACAGTCCATCACTTTTGGGCCAGATTCCTCCTTGTTAAAAACAAGATCAAAGATTGTTGCGACAACGACGCGGTTTCAGTATTTTGCCAACACTATACGGACGAGGGTATCCTCAATTCCCTTAACCGACGCTGCATATTGCACTTTGCATATTTGGCACACATAGTACATAAATATTGCGCCATGGAAAGCGCCTGGAAAGCCCAGACAGCTTGGTGGGAACCGCTGGCCTTTAAGCCACCCACCAGACGGGCAAAAAGGATGCACCCTCACGCAGCACCTGATCATCACCCTACGGACAAGTAAATTAAGCCCTCAACGGGACACAGAACTGTCCTTGATGAATGGCTCGACAAGCCCTGTCGGATACACACGATGCCGAATTCTGAACCAACACACATCCTCCGGGCATGTTGGGTGCTCCGGCAGGTAGCCAAGAGCGGTGAGGCTATCCTCACCAATACGACCTCCGAGAAATACCCTCTAGAGGACGACGACCTCAATGTCTTTACGATCTTTGAGACCTTTTCTTCAAATAATCGGTGTAAAAGGGCACTCCACGACCTCACCAAAGTCAACCAAGTAGCCACAGTAAACCCTTGGAACGATACGGCGATAACTTTCACCGCCAATGATGAACCAAGGGCTCGATCAGTCCGCGCACTGATACGTCTCCAACATATCTATAATTTTTTATTGCTCTGTGTTACTTTATCTACTGTTTTGGACTATATTGGGCTTTATTTTCCACTTTTATATTATTTTTGGGACTAACCTATTAACCAGAGGCCCAGCCCAGAATTGTTGTTTTTTTGCCTATTTCAGTGTCCCGAAGAAATGGAATATCAAACGGAGTCCAAACGGAATGATACCTTTGGGAACGTGATTTTCTCACCGAACGTGATCCAGGAGACTTGGACCCTGCTCCAAGGAACAAAAGAGGCGGTCATGAGGGTGGGGGGCGCATCCCCTGCCTAGTGCCCCCCCTGTTGCTCCACCGATGTACTCCTTCCTCCTATATATACCTACGTATCCCCAAACGATCAGAACAGGAGCCAAAAACCTAATTCCACCACCATAACCTTCTGTATCCATGAGATCCCATCTTGGGGCCTGTTCCGGAGCTCCGCCGGAAGGGGCATCCACCATGGAGGGCTTCTACATCAACACCATAGCCCCTCCGATGAAGTGTGAGTAGTTTACTTCAGACCTTCGGGTCCATAGCTAGTAGCTAGATGACTTCTTCTCTCTTTTTGGATCTCAATACAATGTTCTCCCCCTCTCTCGTGGAGATCTATTCGATGTAATCTTCTTTTTGCGGTGTGTTTGTTGAGACCGATGAATTGTGGGTTTATGATCCAGCTTATCTATGAACAATATTTGAATCTTCTCCGAAGTCTTTTATGTATGATTGAGTTATCTTTGCAAGTCTCTTCAAATTATCCGTTTGGTTTGGCCAACTAGATTGGTAGTTCTTGCAATGGGAGAAGTGCTTAGCTTTGGGTTCAATCTTGCAGTGTCCTTTCCAAGTGACAGAAGGGGCAGCAAGGCACATATTGTATTGTTGCCATCAAGGATAACAAGATGGGGTTTTTATCATATTGCATGAATTTATCCCTCTACATCATGTCATCTTGCTTAAGGCGTTACTCTATTTTTAACTTAATACTCTAGATGCATGTTGGATAGCGGTCGATGAGTGGAGCAATAGTAGTAATGCAGAATCGTTTCAAGCTACTTGTCTTGGATGTGATGCCTATATACATGTAGCGACCAGACCTCAAACAGTCTGATCTCTGTGCATTAGTGTCATCCCTGGATCAGTAATGCTGACACACACAGTACTTGAAGGATTTATAACAGAGTAGCAATCACACACCTATTACATCGAATGTCTCCCAAGAGAACTTATTACAATAAATATGGCTTAAGGCCATCTAATAGCGATAACAGCGGAAGTCTTGGAAGATAAGTGAGTCCATCAACTCCAACGGCATCACTGAGTATAGAACCACGATCCTAAGGCATCTTACTCGTCGTCTGAAAAGTCTGCAACATGAACGTTGTAGCCCGAAATGGGTCAGCACATGGAATATGCTGGCAAAGTAACACATAGAGAGTAATGAAAGAATAAATCTATACTACATGCATATATGGCTTGGTGGATAGCTCTATGGTTACAGTTTTGCCTAAAGCCAATTTTTCCCTACGGCAAAGGAATAAATTTATTTAACTATCATGGTGGTTGTTAAACATTGAGAATGGTTGACAACATTCTCAATCCCAATTAAGTAACATCATCATTAAACAAACCCAACAATATTAATTAAAGTAACATGATGAGATTCACATGATAATCCAGGTACTAGATACTCAAAACGTCCATAACCGGGGACACGGCTAATCATGATTAGTTTATACACTCTGCAGAGGTTTGCGCACTTCTCCGCACATGACTCGATCTCCTCTGTTGGTTTTCTCGCACTACATGGTGTTTGAGAAACGGATGACCGAGACATAGTGTTTCAGAAGCGCTAGCACCTTACGATGGGTAGACCTGTACACCTACTTTCCCCTACATCTGCTAGTCTACCACTGTAAGAGTTCGCACGACTTAATCAACTATGCTAGAGCCCATAATAGCATGTGGCTGCACACGGAAGTTTCTAGCATGAATAATCTTATGATCCCTTTGAGCCTGGGTGGCGGTCCAAACACAAACAGGCAATCCTGGAATACCCAGGTACCTCAATCCACCCATATGTCTATTAAAGTTGCCACCTTAAATAAACCATTAATTAACAATCTCACATCTGACATAGAAATTCACTCACCCAATCCACGTCTACTAGCATAGCATGGCATAATAAGCAAACATAGAAGTAACTCCCAAGGGTTTGATAATAAAACTGGTGATAGGTACTACCTCATCTACTTCCCAAAACCCACAATTTAATTAGATCCTAATCATGCAATGTTTGAGGATTGATCTAATGCATAAAAACTGGTAGTAAAGAGGTATGATCAAAGTGTTACTTGCCTTGCTGATGGTCAGCGAAACCTAGGGATTCGAAGTAGCAAGCGGCACAATCCGGGTACTCTATCGCAAACAAACAAGCAAACAAGCATAAAATGAGTACTCATCTAATGCACGGGTAAAACTCAAATAAGAGATCTAACCAGAAAGTTCAACTTAAGAACTCCGGTTTGCAAAAAGAATCAAATCAAACGAAGAAACCAAACTCAAACGGCGAAAGAAACAAGCTTCATTTACTAATCTGGACCTAGGTCAAATTTTACAGAAGCAAAAACTTGTTTGAGTAGATTATTCGGAAAGAGGGTTTCGAGACGAAACTCTACGCGCTTGAATCGCCTGATTCTGATAAACGAGCGAAAAGATAAACTAAAACGAAAATCGGATCAGAAATCGCGATCAGAAAAATCACGGAATAAATCCGAGAAAAAGAAAAACGACAAACAGATTAACGAACGAACGTTCGTTATTTGGATCTAAACGACGGATACGTCCGTAAAAACGAACGAACGAGCGAACTCTCGCTAAATAGAAAAATAAACCAAAAAAAACAATCTAAAAAAATCTAGGGTTTTTCTTAAAAAAACGAAGTGGTTTTTAAAAAAAACAGCGTCGCCGACGGTTCGGGCGGTTCCTCCGGCGAGGTCCTCCGGTGGGGCGGGGCGGCTCCTGCGGGGCTGGCGAGGGGTGGTGGGGCTCCGGCAGCGGGGTGAGGTGGTGCGGCGGCGGTGGCGGCGGCTGCAGGTGATGGCGGCGGCGACACGAGGCGGCGGGGCGGCTTGGCTTCGGCGGAGGGGTGT
>NC_041393.1:162883002-162888697 GCF_002162155.2 Triticum dicoccoides
TCAGGGCTCCGGGGGCGGGGGCCGGGGTGGGTATTTAAAGGGGGGGGCTCCGACTTGGGGAAGGGGTCGGGCGGCGGCGACGGCTCGGACTCCCGAGTCCGGCGGCGGCACGGCAGGGAAGGCGGTGGCGCGGGCGGGCCGGCCTGGTTCGGCTGGCCTTCGGCCCAGTCGGGCGCGGGGAGTTTTTTTTAAAATAATTACGCCGAACTAAAAAAATCTAGAAAAATAAATAAAAATCTAAAAATACCAAAATAAATTTTCGTCGTCCAAATAAAATATTTAGAACAAGATAAACATTTTTTTGGTCCTAAAATGCATTTTTGAAAATCGTGGAATTTTTCCTAAATTCAAATAAAATAGCAAAAACACCAAAATAAATCTTATTTGATTTTTTATTAAATCCTCATTATTTCTTTATTTTGGGAAAGTCATTTTATTCCCTCTCTCATATTTTTATAACTGAAATAATTGAAGATAAAATAAATAAAATCAAATGATCCTATTTTCAAATTTGAGAAAACTCAAATATGAAAAACAGGAAATCCCCAACTCTCTCCATGGGTCCTTGAGTTGCGTAGAATTTATAGGATTGAGGAAAAATGCAAATAAAATATGGTATGCAATGATGATCTATGTATAACATTCCAAATTGAAAATTTGGGATGTTACAAACCTACCCCCCTTAAGATGAATCTCGCCCTCGAGATTCGGGGTGGCTAGAAAATAGGTGAGGGTGGTCCTTCAGCAAATCTTCCTCTCGCTCCCAGGTGGCTTCATCCTCAGTGTGGTGGCTCCACTAAACCTTACAGAATTTAATAACCTTGCCGCGGGTGACTCGGCTGGCATACTCAAGAATCTTAACTGGTTTCTCCTCATATGTCAAGTCACTGTCCAACTGAATCGCCTCTAGTGGCACCGTATCTCTCAGCAGTATATCAGTCATCTCCGCGTGGCACTTCTTCAACTGGGAAACGTGGAACACGTCGTGAACTCCTGACAATCCCTCAGGCAATTCCAACTTGTAGGCAACCTCTCCCATACGTTCCAAAACTTTGTACGGTCCCACAAAATGTGGCACTAAGTTTCCTTTAACACCAAAACGCTTGACTCCTCGAAGTGGGGAGACACGAAGATAAACTCTATCTCCGACTTCATAAACTGTCTCCTTGTGCTTCACATCAGCATAGCTTTTCTGCCGGGACTGGGCTACCTTGAGCCTGTCCCGAATCAACTTCACTTTCCGTTCAGACTCCTTAATCAAATCTGGTCCAAACAACTGACGGTCTCCAACTTCGTCCCAAGACAACGGGGTTCTGCACCTCCTTCCGTATAAGGCTTCGAAAGGGGCGATCTTCAAACTGGATTGATAACTGTTGTTATAAGAGAACTCCGCATATGACAAATTGTCGTCCCAACTAGATCCATAATCTAGCGCACAAGCTCTCAGCATATCCTCTAAAATCTGATTTACTCTCTCGGTCTGTCCATCTGTCTGCGGATGAAAAGTGGTACTGAACTCTAGCCTGGTACCCAAGGTTTCGTGCAACTGATTCTAGAACTTTAAGGTGAACTGAGTTCCTCTATCTAATACAATGCTCCTTGGAACTCCATGCAGACATACGATCCTGGTCATGTAAATCTTGGCCAACTTGGCACTGGTGTAAGTGGTCTTCACTAGAATGAAATGAGCTACCTTCATCAAACGATCGACTACCACCCAAATCGAGTCATAGCCTGAACGAGTCCTGGGCAATCCCGTAATAAAATCCATGCCTAGCTTATCCCACTTCCATTCGGGTATCGGCAATGGTTGCAACAACCCTGCTGGTTTCTGATGCTCTGCTTTTACTCTCTAACATACATCACAAACTGCTACATATTCAGCAATATCCTTCTTCATTCCGGTCCACCAGAAAGTCTCCTTCAAATCCAAGTACATCTTGGTATTCCCTGGGTGAATTGAATATGGAGAATCATGGGCCTCTTGCAAAATCAACTTCCTGATCTTTGGGTCATTGGGCACATAAACGCGGTCCTCAAACCATAGGGTATCGTGCTCATCCTCCCGAAATCCCTTGGCTTTTCCTTTGTTCAACTTCTCCTTTATCTCAGCAATCTCCTTGTCGGTCTTCTGGGCTTCTCTGATCTTATCCATCGAAGTCGACTGAATTTTCAATGTTGCTACATAGCCTCTTGGAACTATCTCCAAACATATTTCGCAAAAGTCCTCGGCTAACTCCTTTGGCAGTCCTGCGGTCATGAGTGTATTAACATGGCTCTTACGGCTCAACGCGTCGGCTACTATGTTAGCCTTTCCGGGGTGATACTGCAATCTCATATCGTAATCCTTGATGAGTTCCAACCATCTCCTTTGCCTGAGATTTAACTCCTTTTGTGTGAAAATTTACTTCAAACTCTTGTGATCCGTGTACACTTCACAATGATTTTCAATAAGAAAATGTCTCCATGTCTTCAATGCATGCACTACGGCTGCTAACTCCAAATCATGTGTGGCATAATTCAACTCATGAGGTTTAAGCTATCATGACGCATACGAGACAACTCTTCCTTCCTGCATAAGCACTGCACCAAGTCCTCGACGTGAAGCATCGCAATACACCTCGTAATCCTTGGTCTGATCCAGCAAAATCAACACGGGCGAGGTAACCAAACATTTCTTCAATTCCTGGAAACTGGCCTCACATTCCTCAGTCCAAATGAACTTGGTATCCTTCTTTAACAACTCCGTCATGGGCTTTGCAATCCTTGTAAAATTCTCAATGAATCTCCGGTAGTATCCTGCCAGTCCAAGAAAACTTCGGATCCCTCCAACTGTCGTTGGTGCTACCCAATTAGTCACAGTGACAACCTTGGTGGGGTCTACTGCTATACCCTCTCTGGATATAACATGTCCGAGGAATCCAACTTCCTTCAACCAGAACTCACATTTGCTAAACTTGGCATATAACTGGTTGAAAGTGCTAGTATCGACTAGAGGGGGGGGGGTGAATAGGCGATTTTTATGAAAGTCTTCAGAACTCAGAAGTTTCGAAGACAAACAGCAGAAATGACCTAGTTGATATGCAGCGGAAGATAAACTACCATAAGCAAGCCATAGTCAAGTATGCACTGATGTGTAAGTTCAGGACTAATAGCAGCTAAGTAGTAAGGATCAGGATGGAAGATAGTATGAAGCCAATCAACAGTAGTAATCAAGCAATGAAGTCAAACAGATACGACAGATAGGCAATGACTTCACGAAGACAAACTTAAGTAAAGGAGGGGAGAGGATAGAACCAGTCACTTGTTGAAGACACAGGATTTGTTGGACCAGTTCCAGTTGCTGTGACAACTGTACGTCTGGTTAGGGAGGCTGAGATTTAACTCAGAAGACCGCGTCTTCACCTTATTCCCCTTGAGCTAAGGACACACAGTCCTCGCCCAATCACTCTGGTAAGTCTTCAAGGTAGACTTCCAAACCTTCACAGACTTCGTTCACCGGCAATCCACAATGACTCTTGGATGCTCAAAACGCGACGCCTAACCGGTGGAGGATTCACAGTCTGTTGGGGATATACATAACAGGTAGGCCCACGAAGGGTCGAAATATCATGAAGCATGGGGTCCACACAACATGTGGGTCCAGGTCAATTTCATACAGACACACTATCCACTCGGACAAGCAGCATACTATCCACTCGACCAAGCAACATATCATCCACTCGGATGACGGTTCACCACTCGACCGTACGACTCACTCGGATATACGAAGACCAGCAGGCAGCAAGGCAGTTGGCATCTTTCTAATAGTGAGGGCTTAATAGCGGGCTGGCATTATGGCATTCATACCCCACTTTGTAACATAGGAGGTGAGGGGGTGGCGCACTCTATATAAGCCACCCCCCACCACTAGACAGGGGGTCTTCTTCCACCTCTCTCTCTTTTCACCATTGGTCTCAGGACTTAAGCTCAGGCATGGGGATCCGTCCCTCTCGCTCACACACATTGTAATCTCCGGATATATACTCAGATAAAACCAAGCCTCTCCGGAGCACGAGACGTAGGGTTGTTATCTCCATCGTGAGAGGCCCGAACTCGCTAAAACCACCGTGTCACCCATATGCATCTCGATAGATCATGCTCCGTTATACTACCCCTATTCTACTGCCAGACTTAGAACCACGACAGTTGGCGCCCACCGTGGGGCATGGCGTCTATCGAACCATGGTGCAAATGGTTTTTTCTTCAATCTTCAACAGCAGATCAACTACCATCGCCAGAGAAATTGGCGCTTTGGTCATCGCGCCATTCGTACAAACAAAAGGATCAGGGAAGTTTCCATTGAACCTAGTCTTTTTACAATACATTATCTAGCCATGAGTTTATCATGAAACAGAGGAGAAGAGAACAGGACGAGCCGCTCTTCATCTTTCTAGTCTTCTCAACGGATCATTGTCAAAGGCAACCGCCGCAAACGGCCACCAACGCGGTCCGCTGCGTCTCCTCCTGCCTCGACGCTACCGTCGAGCTCCTGCAAACGGCCAGCGACGGGTCCGTCCCGTCGTCCCCGACCTCGTCTACGACTCCACCACCGAGCTCCTACACATAGGCACCGGCGCAATCCACCACGTCGTTTCCGCCCTCATCTACGACGTTGACGGCGGCCACTCACGCATGGCACGCCTCAACAGCGACTGCAAAAACGGTCCGGATCTTCCCGGCGACCACGACAAGCGACCCGACTTCGCGAGAAGACAAGGCATCCGTCGTCCGCGCCCGGTCGTAATCTTTCCCTCTTCCTTTAATTAATACTTATCCATGCATGCGTAGTTTTTTCCTCAATCCTCTCGGCTGCAAGTTCATTGGATCGGTTAGGCACCCGTGCCATTAACTGCGTACATAATGCGGCAGCCAATGCATGTCGTAACTACGACCAGCGCTGAACGCATCCATGCATACGTAGTTTTTTCGTCGATCTTCTCTGTTGCATGTTCACCCAATCGGTTAGGCTCCCACGCCATTAACTGCGTACTTAACGCAGCAGCCGATGCATGCATGCCGTGAATGCAGCCAGTGGTGAATGGGGGCTTAATTTGTGGCATGCAAAAACGAAACATGCAGTCCGGTGCAACCATAATTGCATGCTAATACATTTGCTGTTACTACTCTTCAAAAGCGCATACAATTAGTACTCTGCGTTACAGTATTAATCTGTTGCCTGAATGTTCGGGTAACATGCAGGATACACTCGGATAAGGCTGGCCGTACCTCCACATGCATCGCATCTATCCGTCGTAACCGCCACGGTCAGGCTCATCATGCCTGTCAGCTCTGCCAAGTCAGTCGACGTGATGCTCCATGTCGAGTGCATCATCGGAGGCCACGATGTCAGCAAGATCCACATCCCGAGCTACTACTCTCCAGCGCCTGCCGACAGCCTCGTTCACGTAAGGCGTCAAGTCCATCGCCTCGGAAACTATTGCACTCGGCAGCAACTCCCTCCAATTGGCATCGGCATCGTCACTCGGATGGGACTGGCTCACTCGACCAAACCGGGTCACTGGCAATCGGACGTTCGTACGCCACCACTCGGCCACTCATACATCATCGCTCGATCGGACGTGTCCTCAGTCGTCCTGCATGAGGTCATGAAGCTGCTCGCGTCATCATCAACTTATCCTACTTGCACACACGC
>NC_041393.1:162890193-162891389 GCF_002162155.2 Triticum dicoccoides
GGTTGGTCACCTCATAACCACTCGGCCGCCCCGCGCGTCGCCATCGGTTGATCACCTCATCAGCACTCGGCCGCCCCGCGCGTCGCCAATCGGTTGGTCACCTCATCACCACTCGACCGCCCTGCGCGCCTTCAGACAGCTAAGTCATTTTACATTCTGTTATTTTCGTCTTCCCGAGTATTCCATAATTCACACATCAGGTTCACTCGGAGGCCACACCACCGAGTGTACCTCTACGCTCGACTGCTTATTTTCACATACTTGCTTAGTACTGGTTATGTGACTCCGAAGTCCAACTTCCTTTTATTCGCATATATCATTCACGAACACCATGTGTCGTTCTTCATTTCGAGTTTGCATCGGTCCTCCGGGGCTGCAACTCAGTCAAAATACTACACTTCCATTTTATTTTAGCCAGTATTCCAACAAGTTCAGTAGGATTTCTCGCTTCGACAAGTGCGAACGAATCCTTCGCTCTTTTAAACTTTTGCTGGTCAACCAGCAAGCCCCTTGCACTCCCAGCGGGTGTCTATGGGTGTTATTCACACAAATCATTTCAGCACACATCAAATTTCCTCAAGAAATTATTGTGTTGACTTGTGCCATTTTTTACACAATGTCCGTTGTCGAAACCTGTAGTATGCTCGGGGGCTACGCCGCACTCGGGGGCTGCATCTCATTTGGAATGACACTCTCCTAAGTGGTCGAGTACTTCATCACCAATCAGACCCTTCACTTCAACAAGTACATTCGATCCGTCACTCTGACAAATTTCATAATCACCCAGACACTCTGCGTGCCATCTTCGTTCCTACTCAAATTCAGTTGTCGCACCGGTCTTGTTGCGCCACAGCCACACTACACCGACCTTGTCGCTACATCAGCTTCAAAAGCATCTGGCTAACTCCTTCAAGGACCATTTTTGCCACTCAGCTGGACACTTAGTCCTTCACTCGGCCGCCCCGCGCGTCGCCACTCGGTTGTGCGCGTCTTCACCACTCGGCCGCCCCGCGCGGCGCCACTCGGTTTTGCATGTCTTCACCACTCGGCCGCCCCACGCGTCGCCACTCGGTTGCGCACGTCTTCATCACTCGTCCGCCCCGCGCGTCTCCACTCGGTTGTGTGCGTCTTCACCACTCGGCCGCCCCGCGCATCGCCACTTGGTTCTGCACGTCTTGACCACTCGCCCGCCCCGC
>NC_041393.1:162891399-162913839 GCF_002162155.2 Triticum dicoccoides
GCGTCGCCACTCGGTTGCGCACGTCTTCATCACTCGTCCGCCCCGCGCGTCTCCACTCGGTTGTGTGCGTCTTCACCACTCGGCCGCCCCGCGCATCGCCACTTGGTTCTGCACGTCTTCACCACTCGCCCGCCCCGCGCGGCGCCACTCGGTTTTGCACGTCTTCACCACTCGGCCGCCCCGCGCGTCGCCACTCGGTTATACACGTCCTCGCCCCTCGGCCGCCCCGCGCGTCACCATCAGTTGGACATGTCTTTACCTCTACACCCCCAGCACGGGAACGGCTAAGTTACTCATATGGTCAAACCTCATATCACACTCTGTAGCAAGCTTACCTCCTTCAAGCATCACTCGGGGGCTACGCGCGGCAGTTGGCCATGTCACCCTCAGGGGTTACGCCCATTTGGTCAACCTGTTGATCACATCAAGATATTCTTCTGACCATACATGCTCGGTTCGCCGAAGATCTATAAGTGAAGAACGTCCACTTGGATAAATACCCCTTTTCATGCAAAAGGGTAAAAATGAAGCGCCATCGCTGAATCGTACAGGCGACCTTACTCATCGTTCGTACAACCACCTCGTTACGCATCCATCCGATTGATTCAATTCCAGACAAAGATATTTGCCATGCCAACTGCATGGAGGTTTACCGAAAGACTTAAACCCTCTGCCAGACTCATCTAGTCCGACAGAGGCTCGGGGACTACACCCAGTGGGTGCACTCAGCGTGCCCCCACTGGAAGAGGACTCAGAAAGAAACATTTTGCTCGATGCAAACCCATCTCCAGTATTACTCGACCTCCGAGTCAGAGAAGAACAAGTTCGATCAGTACCAGCTAAGAAGAGTTTTAGTTCTCTCATACTCCCGCCGACTGCCCGCAGTCGACAGCAGTCTCGGGGACAACACCCAGTGGGTGCACTCAGCGTGCCCCCACTGGAATGGTATCTACTCGGAACGGTCCGCCCAACCCGAGTGACGGCCAAACAACAACAAAAAGACAGGCTCTAAGACTCCCGCCGACTGCCCGCAGTCGACAGCAGTCTCGGGGACTACACCCAGTGGGTGCACTCAGCGTGCCCCCACTGGAATGGTATCCACTCGGAACGGTCCGCCCAACCCGAGTGACGGCCAAAAAATAACAAAAAGACAGGCTCTAAGACTCCCGCCGACTGCCCGCAGTCGACCGCAGTCTCGGGGACTACACCCAGTAGGTGCACTCAGCGTGCCCCCACTGGAATGGTATCCACTCGGAACGGTCCGCCCAACCCAAGTGACGGCCAAACAACAACAAAAAGACTGGCTCTAAGACTCCCGCCGACTGCCCGCAGTCGACAGCAGTCTCGGGGACTACACCCAGTGGGTGCACTCAGCGTGCCCCCACTGGAATGGTATCCACTCGGAACAGTCCGCACAACCCGAGTGACGGCCAAACAACAAAAAAGACACGTTCCAGGCGTGAAGAAATTCCGAGTAATCAGTTACTCGATGCAGGCCCAGCTCCAAATCACTCCAAAAAATATTCTATAAGGCGAGTTTAACGCTCCTCCGTGGACCTGTTTTGAGCCTTCTTCTAGGACTCAAAGTGTGAAACTCACAAGTGTGGATCTAAAACCGACTCGTATTGACGTTCCTCCGGGATAAGAATGGCATCTCTCTAAGAGAACAGTCCATGTGTCAATCCGGTCGCACAGATTTAATGACACACCCATACTCAGATCATGAGTTAAACCTCTCCCGAGAGATGAACGAATGTCACCAAGTTGCTCCTCATAGACACTTACCTCGATTAGTCGGGAAGCATGGTGCCGAAATCCATTGAGATTTTGTTCAAACCGTGGTTGTCTGAAAGCACGGCGACATGTACCGAGTATTTCTGTAATCACTCGGACCAAACTGTGTCTTACACCAACTCGTTCTGCAAAATCGCAATCGATTCGGGGGCTAATGTTGGGGATATACATAACAGGTAGGCCCACGAAGGGTCGAAATATCATGAAGCATGGGGTCCACACAAC
The DNA here is from genome assembly GCF_002162155.2 of Triticum dicoccoides. NCBI lineage: Eukaryota > Viridiplantae > Streptophyta > Magnoliopsida > Poales > Poaceae > Triticum > Triticum dicoccoides. Next base: position 162,893,419 of record NC_041393.1, read on the forward strand.
ATGTGGGTCCAGGTCAATTTCATACAGACACACTATCCACTCGGACAAGCAGCATACTATCCACTCGACCAAGCAACATATCATCCACTCGGATGACGGTTCACCACTCGACCGTACGACTCACTCGGATATACGAAGACCAGCAGGCAGCAAGGCAGTCGGCATCTTTCTAATAGTGAGGGCTTAATAGCGGGCTGGCATTATGGCATTCATACCCCACTTTGTAACATAGGAGGTGAGGGGGTGGCGCACTCTATATAAGCCACCCCCCACCACTAGACAGGGGGTCTTCTTCCACCTCTCTCTCTTTTCACCATTGGTCTCAGGACTTAAGCTCAGGCATGGGGATCCGTCCCTCTCGCTCACACACATTGTAATCTCCGGATATATACTCAGATAAAACCAAGCCTCTCCGGAGCACGAGACGTAGGGTTGTTATCTCCATCGTGAGAGGCCCGAACTCGCTAAAACCACCGTGTCACCCATATGCATCTCGATAGATCATGCTCCGTTATACTACCCCTATTCTACTGTCAGACTTAGAACCACGACACAGTCCTCAAGTGTAATAAGTCTTCAGGTCACACAGACAGAAAGACTTCAGTGATGCCTAACACTCTTTGGCTCTGGGTGTTTGGGCTTTGTCCTCGCAAGGATTTCTCTCTCTCAAAGGCTTCGAGGTGGGTTGCTCTCAAACGACAAAAGCCGTGCACTAACTCTGAGCAGCCACCAATTTATGGTGTAGGGGGTGGGCTATTTATAGCCACAAGGCAACCCAACCTGATATGTCCGAAATGACCCTGGGTCACTAAAGAACTGACACGTGTTCCAACGGTCAGATTTCAAACACACACGGCAACTTTACTTGGGCTACAAGCAAAGCTGACTCATCCAGCTCTAGATAAGATTTGCTCTCATTGTCTTCGCTCGAAGACATAGGATTTGGGTTGAGCATCACTTCAGTCACTCTGACTTAGTTCACTTGGACACCACTTAACAATACGGTGGTTCCTATGACTCAACAAACAAGAAAAGGAAACAACGAAACCACACAGTCTTCGTGCTCCATAGTCTTCACGTAATGTCTTCTCATGTCATAGTCTTCAATATGAATATCTTCTCATACCGCCATTGTCTTCAATGTCTTCAGTCATTTTTAGGGGTCATCTCCGGTAGGTAAACCGAATCAATGAGGGACACTACCTGCGTTATCCTGCAATTCTCACAAACGCATTAGTCCCTCAACCAACTTTGTCGTCAATACTCCAAAACCAACTAGGGGTGGCACTAGATGCACTTACAATCTCCCCCTTTTTGGTGATTGATGACAAACTAGTTGAAGTTTTCAACAGGGATAAAGTATGTGAGATTGTAAAGATAGGGAATTGTCTTCATAAGTAGCAAGGGCTCCCCTTGAAGATGTGCATATAAGTAATTTGCTTTTGGAATGCAAATGCACATGGCAGGTTGTACTTGTGGAGATCCTCTTCAACTTATGAAGATAATTCATCATGCATGAAATGATATAGCAAGTAAAATGACATGCATAATGAAAAATGGACGTCTGCAGAATGATCTAAGTGCGGAAGTTGTCATCACACATGCGGAATTTATCGTCGCATCACAGTAAAGAAAATAAGTAGCAGACGACCATCGAGTTTAGGTGTTACAACTCAAAGAACCAAATGTTTCAAAAGCAAGAGTTGTAAGCACGAGGAAAAATATAATGCAACCGCCCATAAGAACCCGCTTGAAGACTATCAACTCATACGCTTCTCCCCCTTTTCTCAGGAATGACCAAAAAGGTTTGAAGACATAGAGCATCTACTCATCCTCGTGAGTAGGTAAAGCAGCAGGGTTGTCGTTGTTGGTTGGCGGTGCAGAAGTACTTGGTGCAGTGTCGATGCGTGTAGTAGTAGGAGGTGGTGAAGTAGCATCATCTTCATCATCGGTCACTCTGGCATTCACAGTTGCCGTGGAGGAAGAATAGTGAGAGTCTTCAAGGGATGGAGTTCGATGTAGGACAACAGTCCGTGGAGGAGTGGAGTCAAACTTGAATCTTTCATTGAAGCCATCGTCTTGAAGATCTGCTTCAGCACTAAGCAGCGTCAAACTCTTCCATGATCGCCGGCAAGTCTCATGAGCAACAAATGCATTCTTGGTGGCAAGGTTTCGAATGCGATTGACATCCACCAAGAGGCTTTGCATCTGTCTCTTGAGCCAATAGTGATGCTTATCTTGTTTCTGATGAAGTGCCACAAGAAGTTCTCGGTCATTGAGAACACGAGAGTGCTTCTTAGGCCTTTGTGAAATGGTGCTTTCAGTGGCTTCAGTAGGTGCACGATGAGGCAGACGAGTATTTCCAGCCATTGGGTAGATACGTGTTGCTGCGTGGATGCCTTCAATGGGTTGAGTGAAGCTTTGGTGCTCGACATTCTGAAGACAAAGAGGCTTCTTGGCAGGGTTAGAGTATATGGCTTCAACTGACATATCAACCTCTGGTAAAAAGATCAGATGATTGCGAGCAGAGGGTTGATAGTTGACAGATGAGTGCCGCTTGATGAGGCGCATGACCCATGGAGCATAAAACTTCAGACCAAAAAGATCAGATCCAGAAGCAGCAAGTTGCCTGATGAAGAATTCTTGAGAATTGGAGCTGATGCCATTGAGGATGTAGAAGACCAATGTCTTCATGGCTCCTTCAAGCTTCGCAGCTGATGAATGTCCTTTGATAGGCCATAGAGTTCGCCTGATGATATGATATATGGTGCGAGGCAGATACTCAAGTTCATCAACAAAGAACTCCGTTGGATAGTCAGCGTCAGATGGCAAAGGCTTCATCATGCTCAACATCTGGCTCATATTGGGTTCAGGCTTGTGGAAGATGCTCTCCAGTGCATTGCGGTGTAGTTGACAGTCAGGTTCATAGAGATCTCCGGAAGTGGATAGGCATGTAAGCTCGATGATGTCAAGAGCTTTGGCTTCATGATGAACATTTCCAGTCATCCACTCGAGAACCCATGTCTTGATGTCTCTATTGTAGCCGCGAATGTGGAGGGTAGCATAGAATTGAAGCAGAAGTTCTTCATTCCAATGTTCTTTGTCTGTCACAAAACTGAGCAGACCAGCATCAGGAAAGCAGTCGAGTGCTTCTTCTAAGCACGGCAGTCCAGCAATGGCTTCAGTGTCGAGGCACATATGAGGGAAAATGCGCCCTTGATCATACAGAACGCATGAGTAATAGCTTCGCTGTTGATAACTCCAGAACCGATCAGATGATATCCTTGGTTTTGAGTAGGGGTTTTTGGCGCTGTCAAAGAAGGTATTGTGGCTTTTGAAGCCATTAGCATTGAAGGACCCTGGAGAGTTTGCAGTACCTGGAAACCTTGGCAATCTTGGCTTTGGTTTCTGGACCTGAGGCCTATGCTCCACATGATAATAAAATTGAGGTCCAGAGGTAGTAGGCGGAGGTACCAGAATGGGCCATCGGACAGTGGTTAGCTGACCATGATTGTATGCTTGCTCAATTGTATGGGGCCTTGGTGGCGAAACAGGAGCAGTGGCAACAGTTGAGGCTTCAGGCTGCACAACAGGTGCTTCAGGAGCAGTTGCCTCATTGGCTTCAGGTACACTGGTTGGTTCAAGCTCCACATTAGCTTCAGCCATGACTGCGTCATTGGCTTCACTTGCGTTGGTAGTGGCAGCTTCAGGATTTTCAACCTCCACTTGACGAGCTGGAGGGTCGGGCACTGGTGCGTTCGCATAGGAAAAAACTTCTTCAATAACTAGGAAGTAGGGACACGTACGTCTTCTTGTCTTTCATCGGCTGATGCAGCCGAAATGTCTTCAGTAGCTTGTGCTTCAGATGCGGAGACATTCTCAGTTGGAGTGGCTTCAGTAAACACTTGACGTGCAACAGGTTGATGATGCACTTCTCCTTCTGGAATGCTCGAAAGAGGGACTTGAGGCTTTTGTCCTTTGCGAAGCCTGCGAAATGCTGGCAATGCCTTTGGAGATGGAGTTGGCTAGGCCTCAAAGTCTTCTTCTTCTTCTTGCACGGGTGGTGTAGCTTGTTGTTGTTGTTGGGGAGTACTGGGGGAGTCTTGTTGTTGTGGGTGATCAGCGCACGATGCATCCCGAGCAGTTGGCGTCAGAGGACGACCAATGCTGATGAGTTATCTGTTCGTGAGGACAGGCGATGATACCACGTTATGTTCGATCTGAGGAAGAACTTCATCATCTTCAACATTGTCATCTTGACCAATGTCTTCAGCAGCGGTGGGTTCAGCTGCTGGAATGTCTTCAACTTCATGAGCCTTTGTGGGAGCAGGCTCATGAACTATCATCCGTCTTTCTTGATGTTCAGACGCAGGGCGAACCACTGAAATGGGTTCAACAACCAAGGGCTCTGTGGGAGCAGCCCTATTCTTCTTAGTCTTGCGCTTCTTCTTGGAGGGAGCGGCATCAGAGGCTTCAGTATGCTTCCTCTTTCTGGCTTCAGCCTCGGCAACCCTCGTCTTCTTCTGTTCTGAAGCGGTTGTCGTGACCTTTGGCTTCGAGCCAGTCATGCTGCTAGGGAAGATAATGCGAGGTGCTTCTTGACTTGAAGGCGCAGGTTGGGCAGTAGAGAGCTTCTTCTTTTTCTTTGCAGCCATCCTGGGGTCAATGCCAGGGCGGCCAAGAGACTTGCGCTTCTCAGCCTCATTGTAGGCAAGGACACACTTGTCAGCCAAACTCTTCATACGCTCGCGGGAGCCTTGGGCTTCTTGGCGCTTCTTGAGAAAGGCTTCTTTAAGCTCATGCAGCATGACCTTGAAGTTTCTGATATCTTGCACACTGAGCTTCACCACATGCTTCTTGAACTGAGCCTTCTCATAATCAATTTTGTTCTTCAGCTCAACGATGCGCTGAGCGAGAGCTAGCTCGGAAGCAATGGCGCCATTGAAAGAGACGCTGAGGGCAATGGGAAGCTGCAGATCTTCAAAGCTGAGATTTGGTGTGTCAAACCACTCATCAGTGAAGTTATGGATGATTGCCACATCGAAGAGAGGCAGGTTGTTGAAGATCTCTGCTTCTTCCTTGCTCTTTATCAGCTGCTCAAGGGCATCATCTGCAAGATCTTCATCACTGGACAGATCAATGGGTTCTTCACGCAGAATGGCAGTAGGAGTCAAGGTTTGATCAGTATGCCTGACAAGTTGCTTTTTCTTCTCCGTCTTCTTGGAGATACGGGATTAATCTACAGACTGCACACTGTCTTCAGGAGGTGCAGTGGCCAGAGGCTTCGCACGTGAAGCTTTTGGAGGTGCTGATTTAGAAGCCTTTGGCTTCTTTTGCTTCTGCGGCTTTGGAGGAGGAGCTGGGGCTTCATCAGTGTCAGCATCATTATCAGAATGATCTACCCTGGCACCTTGGACCAAGATGTAGGTGATGAGGCCATCGAGGTTGGAGAAGGGGCCGATGACATTAGGTTCTGCATCACGAGAGTCGTCGGCACGGGGAGCAGAGGGACCAGGGTTGAAGTCTAATCCCAATGACTTCTTGTTTTCCTTGGCCGAAGCCTTGGCGTGCTGAAAGTTGCGCTTGAAGAGAGCATCATCACGACACCAGAGTAATGATGTGGGATCGGTGTTCTCAGGTTGCGGTCCACGGACCATGCAGGGATAGAAACCTTGTGCAATAGCTTCAGCTCTGTTCTTGGGTTGAAGGCCTCGATAGAGATTATTGCCCCAAGGACTCTTGATAGCATTCTTCTCTGCATATTCCTTGGTCACGAATTTGTATTTGAACCATTCTTCAGCCCAATAGCGCCGAATCCATTGGATTCGTGTCTTGCGCTGATGATAAGTCTCTTCAGGATTTGTCTTGTAGAGCTCTGCTAGGTCATCAGGCAGATCTTTGGATGTTCCCTCTCGGCGCTGTCTGCCACCCTTCCTTGCTGATTTTTCTGCAGCCATGAACTTCAAACTGAATGGCTTCAATGTGTTAAAAGGCTTCAGAGACTTTCGCTTGCTGGTCAAGCAGGAACTGGCTTCAGGAGAATTAATGTGATGCTGTAAGTATTCTGCAAACAAATGCAGACTATGAGAACCAAGGGATTCTCCCACGGACATGTACCTGTGACAGCATTAGAGATGCAAGGGAAGGGGAAGAGGTCATATGCATTCTCAGAAGATTTTGAAGATAAATCAGTTTGAAGACATTGACCTCATGATGCGAAGACATTCACTTATATGAGGTGAGTTGGTTCCAGATTTGTACCAATCCGTGAATAAGTACAAGTGAGGAATCAAACTTGATATGAAATCTAAGTGAATTGACTAGGCAGTATGAGATGCAGACAGAATAGATGTAACATTGTATAGGCAGAACCACTTTCGGTAAATAGGATGAATGTTGAAGATCAAAAAGGTGGTAAAAATAGAGTTATAATTACCGCACGAAGAACTGCTATATGGGATGAATAGGAGACCGAGCAGTTCAGCCCACCGTGCCCTAACTTGGTGACAGAGGACACCTACGGCAACGGCGGAGAGGACAATGTCCGCGGCCGGCGTGAGGACGGCGTCGGTGAAGTCGCGGCAGCTAAGCGCTTCGTCGCCGGCGTCGTCGAGAGCTAGCGGTGGCGCTAGCGTTTTGACAAGGTGGAGAGGTGGAAGAAGGATTTCTTTACCGCAGGGGACAAGTATTTATAAGTAGGTGTGCAGCACAGCGAATTACGCTGGTGCCCCTGGCGGTTCACATTTGAGGGGCACGTGGCAAGCATGCAACATACTCAGAGTTGTCCCACGTTCCCACGCTCGCCAGGCATGTCGGATGGTTGTTCCGGCTTCTCTGGATTTCAACAATAAAGATGAGTTATTTAAAACAAACTTAATGTTTGTCTCTGTGCCTTCTGCTGACTAGGACGCAGAGAAGACATTCGACAGTTTCAATAGAATGCATATGATTTGGACAGATAGAGTTTGAGATTGGAAGCATAGAGAGGTTAGGGTCCGATCACATTCACTTAGTTCAAAAGATTCAACTTCAAGACATAGCTATAAGTGAATGCTGTAGAGGACAGAACACTAGTATATATATATATATATATATATATATATATATATATATATATATATATATATATATATATATATATATATATATATATGCAATCAAATCATCATAGCGAAGAAAATCATGAAGAGAAATTGAAACTGAAGACAAACCAAATGCGAAGTCATTGCAAAAATAACGCCATGAGTAAAACACTTCAAACAGAGAAATTTGGTGGTGGTGTTACCCACCGTATAGGAAGTATTAGACCCAGACACGGCGCACAAGTATCGTGGCGCTCCGAAGTCAAATTCCATGTTAATGTATTCACACTCAGAATGTAAGTCTTCATTGATTGAAGATATACAATACTTCGTGTCTTGCACATCTAAGTCATCAACCTGCATAAGTGTTAGGATGTGTGCCTGTTCACAGGACATTAGAGGATTCCAAGATATTTAGCTCACACCGTAACTTGCAAAACCTTTTCTCATCCAAGGGCTTTGTGAAGATATCTGCCAGTTGCTCTTCAGTGTTTACATGAATGATGTCGATATCTTTCTTCATGACATGATCTCTGAGAAAGTGATGACGAATTTCAATGTGCTTTGTCTTCGAGTGCTGGACTAGATTGTTGGCTATCTTGATGGCACTTTCGTTGTCGCAGAAGAGAGGTACTTGTTTCAGATTGATGCCATAGTCCTTGAGAGTTTGCTTCATCCATAGAAGCTGAGTGCAACAAGATCCAGCAACAATGTATTCAAATTCAGCAGTTGAGAGTGATACACAGTTCTGCTTCTTTGAAGACCAACAGACAAGTGATCGACCCAGAAAGTGACATGTGCCTGATGTAGACTTGCGATCCACCTTGTCACCAGCATAATCAGCATCCGAGAATCCAACCAAATCAAATTTTGAGCCCTTGGGATACCATAATCCGAGTGTTGGGGTGTAAGCCAAATATCGAAGAATTCGCTTCACAGCTAAGTGATGCGATTCCTTTGGTGCCGCTTGGAATCGAGCACACACGCAAACACTAAGCATAATATCTGGCCTAGATGCACATAGATAAAGCAAAGAACCAATCATGGAGCAGTATACCTTTTGATCGAACTCTTTACCATTATCGTCGGGACCAAGATGGTGTTTGGCTGGCATTGGCGTCGTGTAGCCTTTGTAGTCTTCCATTCCAAACTTCTTCAGACAATCTTTGAGGTATTTTTCTTGAGATATGAAGATGCCATTCCTTTGCTGACGAATTTGAAGACCAAGGAAGAACTTCAGCTCACCCATCATGGACATCTGATATTGCCCTTGCATCATGTACCCAAACTCATCAGTATACTTCTGGTTGGTGCAGCCAAAGATTATGTCATCCACATATATTTGGCACACAAACAGTTCACCATCATATGTCTTCGTGAAGACTGTGGGATCGAGGGATCCTGGTTTGAAGCCTTTGCTCTTCAGGAAGTCTTTGATCGTATCATACCATGCGCGAGGAGCTTGTTTGAGGCCATACCGTGCTTTGTTTAGCTTGTACACCATATCAGGATGTTTTGGATCTTCAAAGCCAGGTGGTTGAGCTACATATACTTCTTCTTCAATCTTGCCATTGAGAAATGCACTCTTCACATCCATTTGGTATAGCAAGATGTTGTGATGATTAGCGTAGGCTAGCAGTATGCGAATTGCTTCAAGCCTAGCCACAGGAGCAAATGTTTCATCGAAGTCAATTCCTTCAACTTGAGTGTATCCTTGAGCCACAAGACGTAATTTGTTTCTGACGCTTGACCATGCTCATCTTGCTTGTTTCGATATATCCATTTTGTTCCAATAATGTTATGCTTGCGAGGGTCAGGTCGCTTGACAAGTTCCCAAACATTGTTTAGCTTGAACTATTGAAGTTCTTCTTGCATAGCTTGAATCCATTCAGGTTCCATAAAAGCTTCAGCAACCTTCTTGGGTTCTGATATTAACACAAATGAAAAGTGCCCACAAAAGTTTGCTAACTGTGTTGCTCTGGAGCGAGTAAGTGGACCAGGCGCATTGATGCTGTCAATTATCTTCTCAATTTGTACTTCATTTGCAACACGAGGATGAACAGGACGAAGACTTTGCTCTTGCTGATCATTGTCATCATTGGGAGGATTGTCTTCTGTCTGAGCATTGTCTTCAGGTTGATTTGGTGCAGAGATGATAAGTTCCTCTTCAGGCTGTGCTTCAGAAGGCATGATTTCACCAGTTCCCATCAGCTTGATAGATTCGCTTGGAGGAGCTTCATCTAGTGTACTTGGCAGGAGTTCTCTTTGTGAACCATTGGTTTCATCAAATCTCACATCCACAGTTTCGACGATTTTGTAGAGATAGAGGTTGAAGACTCTGTACGAGTGTGAGTCCTTTCCATAGCCAAACATGAAGCCTTCGTGAGCCTTAGGTGCAAATTTTGACTTGTGATGGGGGTCCTTGATCCAGCATCTAGCTCCAAATACCCTGAGGTAACTTACATTTGGCTTCTTGCCAGTGAGGAGCTCATAGGATGTTTTGTTCAGAAGCTTATGGATGTAGACACGGTTGATGATGTGACATGCTGTATCAATAGCTTCAGGCCAGAACTTTCTTGGTGTCTTGTATTCATCGAGCATTGTTCGAGCCATCTCAATGAGGGTTCTGTTCTTGCATTCAACGATGCCATTTTTCTGAGGTGTGTATGGAGCAGAGAACTCACGAGTGATTCCCATTGTATCCAGATAAAGATCAAGTCCGGTGTTCTTGAATTCAGTGCCATTATCACTTCTGATATGCTTGATCTTCACGACATAATTGTTCATTGCTCGATTGGCGAAGCGTCTGAAGACACCTTGAACTTCAGTCTTGTAGAGAATTATATGAACCCATGTGTATCTTGAGTAGTCATCAACAATGACGAAGCCATAGAGACAAGCAGTTGTTGTGAGGGTGGAGTAGTGAGTAGGTCCAAATAAGTCCATGTGTAACAGCTCGAAGGGTTGAGATGTTGTCATGATTGTCTTCGAGGGGTGCTTTGCCCTTGTCATCTTTCCAGCTTCGCAGGCACCATACAGATGATCCTTCTTGAACTTGACATCTTCGATGCCTATGACATGCTTCTTCTTGACAAGTGAGTGCAAGTTCCTCATGCCAGCATGCCCCAGCCTTCGATGCCAGAGCCAGCATTCTGAAGCTTTTGTGAGAAGACATACGGCAAGCTGTGGACCTGCTGAGAAATCTACCATGTATAGATCATCTTTTCGATACCCTTCAAAGACTAGAGACTTGTCAGATTCCATTAGTACAAGGCAGCGATATTTTCCGAATAGCACAATCATGTTCGAGTCACAAAGCATTGAGACAGACATTAAGTTGAAACCAAGGGATTCAACAAGCATCACTTTATCCATGTGTTGATCCTTTGAGATTGCAACTCTACCTAGACCCAATACCTTGCTTTTACCAGTGTCAGCAAATGTGATGTGACTCTTGTCGGATGGACGTAAGGTTGAGTCCATGAGAAGACTTCGATCACCAGTCATATGATTTGTGCATCCACTGTCCATAATCCATTCTGAAGCTTTTGGTGATGTACCCTACAGTGCAGTTAGGAGGATAGGCTTCACAAGAGTGTTGTGAAGCATAAGCATTTGGCACATATAGGGATTGTCACAACTTATATCAAGATTAGGATACATAGTATGACAGGTAAGCGATTCAGATGTGATGTATATAGTAAGACATTTTATCATGCGTCCCTAATGTGTTTTAGGTCCCCATCAATAGCATCGGACGCCTTTGATTGCAGGCTGGAGACCCTTTTCTGCAAAAGAAAGTTAGTTCTTCTTCACCACCCACATCTTCAGGGGTGGCTTGGAAGCAATGAGTCTAAGTGCAGCATCTGAGAATTTTGGCTTTGGAGCCCTAGCAAATAGCCTTGCAGGAGATGAATGATACTCATATGAATAAGCAGAAAAGTTCTTAGTCCTATGAACATAGCGGTTCGAAGATACACGCTCATATTCATAAGTCTGAGCATGATTTCCCTGCAAAACATTGGCGTTAGGGTGACTCAAGTGAGTCTTGTATCTGTATGAAGCCTTTGGGCCATATGAAGCTATAGGTCTGGGGTTTGTCTTCTTCCTTGGTGGTGTCATGACGACATTCACAGGAAGATTCTCAATGTACTGCTTAGGTACCTAGATCTTCTTCATAGGTGGTCCATTCCTGCAGTTAGTACCAATGTACCTGGCAAACACTTCACCATTCTGATTCTTGAACAACTTATAGTTTGCATCAAAGGATTCATCAATGATAATAGGATTAGCACAGGTAAAGCCAGATAAAGTGGATGGATCTACTGAAGGTTCCTTTGCAGCAACCCATGTGGTTTTGGGGTACTACTCAGGCTTCCAGTACGAGCCATCAACATTCATTTTCCTCTCGAACCCAACACCCTCTTTCCTAGGGTTTCGGTTCAGAATCTGCTTTTTGAGGACATCACAGAGTGTTTGATGCCCTTTCAGACTCTTATACATCCCTGTTTCAAGCAATGTCTTCAACATAGCATTTTCATCAGCAATAGCAGTGGTATCCTCCACAGAGGGGTTAGTAACCATATCAGTAGGTGAAGACAATGAAACAGTAGTAGCAGTGGAACATTCAGCAACAGATGTAGCATTATCACGCTCAATGCATTTTAGACATGGTGGTTCAAATCCATCCTTAGTAATGTTGATTTGTTGAGCAAGTAATGAATCGCGCTCCTTCTGAAGATTTTCATAATCCACTCTTATCTTTTCAAGGTCTAGATTTCTTTGAAGACATTCAGAAGAAAGCTTCTCATGATCAGACAAGAGAGCATTATGTTGATCTTGAAGGGCGTCAAACTTGGAATGAAGTCTCTGAAGACTCTCAGCCAAAGCTTTTGACTGATCCATTTCTTCACCCAACATATCATCGCTCTTACTAAGCATGTCTTGAACCTTTTCCAAGACTCTTTGTTGTTTAGTGGCAAGGGAAGCAAGCATGACATAACTGGGGCCAAATTCATCACCTGATTCATCATCGCTAGATTCAGAGAGGTAGCATTCAGTTACCTTATCACCCCTTGCCATGAGGCATGATGAGGATGATGATAATTCAGGTGCAAAGGTCATCTCCTTAAGAGACTCCTTGTAGTCCTCAAACTACAGATCATGACGAGTGCAATGACCTTCAGAGACCTCAGAAAGCCGGTCCCAGATTAGCTTCGCGTGATTGAGGTGCATAACATTCCTGAACTGATTTTGGGACAGATGAGAGCAGATGACATCCTTCGCCGTAAGGTTCAATAGAGTGTACTTGCGAATGTCATCGGCCTCCGCCATCTTGCATAGATCAGTGAGGCCAATCTCAGTGACGGTCCACAGTTCGCTATCCATTGCCATGAGTCGCTTCTTCATCATGGCCTTCCATCGGGGATACTCATGATCGTCAAAGGTGGGGCAAGATATGTTCCTCAATCCTGCAGTCGACATAGCTAAAACTCTAGGTGGTTAAACTGAATCACACAGAACAAGGGAGTACCTTGATCTGATACCAATTGAAAGTGCTAGTATCAACTAGAGGGGGGGGGGGGGGAATAGGCGATTTTTATGAAAGTCTTCAGAACTCGGAAGTTTCGAAGACAAACAGCAGAAATGACCTAGTTGATATGCAGCAGAAGATAAACTACCATAAGCAAGCCATAGTCAAGTATGCACTGATGTGTAAGTTCAGGACTAATAGCAGCTAAGTAGTAAGGATCAAGATGGAAGATAGTATGAAGCCAATCAACAGTAGTAGTCAAGCAATGAAGTCAAACAGATACGACAGATAGGCAATGACTTCACGAAGACAAACTTAAGTAAAGGAGGGGAGAGGATAGAACCAGTCACTTGTTGAAGACACATGATTTGTTGGACCAGTTCCAGTTGTTGTGACAACTGTACGTCTGGTTAGGGAGGCTGAGATTTAACTCAGAAGACCGCGTCTTCACCTTATTCCCCTTGAGCTAAGGACACACAGTCCTCGCCCAATCACTCTGGTAAGTCTTCAAGGTAGACTTCCAAACCTTCACAGACTTCGTTCACCGGCAATCCACAATGACTCTTGGATGCTCAAAACGCGACGCCTAACCGGTTGGAGGATTCACAGTCCTCAAGTGTAATAAGTCTTCAGGTCACACAGACAGAAAGACTTCAGTGATGCCTAACACTCTTTGGCTCTGGGTGTTTGGGCTTTGTCCTCGCAAGGATTTCTCTCTCTCAAAGGCTTCGAGGTGGGTTGCTCTCAAACGACAAAAGCCGTGCACTAACTCTGAGCAGCCACCAATTTATGGTGTAGGGGGTGGGCTATTTATAGCCACAAGGCAACCCAACCTGATATGTCCGAAATGACCCTGGGTCACTAAAGAACTGACACGTGTTCCAACGGTCAGATTTCAAACACACACGGCAACTTTACTTGGGCTACAAGCAAAGCTGACTCATCCAGCTCTGGATAAGATTTGCTCTCATTGTCTTCGCTCGAAGACATAGGATTTGGGTTGAGCATCACTTCAGTCACTCTGACTTACTTCACTTGGACACCACTTAACAATACGGTGGTTCCTATGACTCAACAAACAAGAAAAGGAAACAACGAAACCACACAGTCTTCATGCTCCATAGTCTTCACGTAATGTCTTCTCATGTCATAGTCTTCAATATGAATATCTTCTCATACCGCCATTGTCTTCAATGTCTTCAGTCATTTTTAGGGGTCATCTCCGGTAGGTAAACCGAATCAATGAGGGACACTACCTGCGTTATCCTGCAATTCTCACAAACGCATTAGTCCCTCAACCAACTTTGTCGTCAATACTCCAAAACCAACTAGGGGTGGCACTAGATGCACTTACACTGGTGTTCTCTGAGCTTCTCCAATACCAAACGCAAATGCTCCTTATGCTCCTCTTCGTTCTTCGAGTAGACGAAGATATCATCAATGAACACCACGACGAACTTATCCAGGAACTCCATAAATACTTTTTTCATCATGTTCATGAAATAGGCAGGTGAATTAGTCAAACCAAATGACATAACGGTATACTCGTACAGCCCATACCTAGTGGTAAAAGCTGTCTTGGGTATATCCTGTTCTCGAATCTTCAGCTGATGGTATCCTGATCGCAAATCGATCTTGGAAAATACCTTTGCTCCTTGCAGTTGGTCAAACAGATCATTGATCATCGGTAGTGGTTACTTGTTCTTGATGGTTACTGCATTTAATCCTTGATAATCAACAACAATCCTTAACGATCCGTACTTCTTCTCCACTAGAAGTACTGGTGATCCCCAAGGAGAAGAACTTGGGCGAATATAACCTTTATCTTGTAACTCCTTAATCTGACTTTTAATCTCCTCCAAATCTTTTGCTGGCATCCTATATGGTCTCTTGGATATCGGCCCTGTGCCTGGCAAAAGCTCAATCGAAAACTCAATGTCTCTGTCCGGTGGCATGTCGGGCAACTCTTCTGGAAATACATCAGGAAAATCCTTCACTACTGGTACTTCCTCCTGCACAACTCCTGATAAGGAATTTACGTGCATCCTCCTCGGCTCATGCCTTGATACATACCTTATCCTTTTCCCTTCTGGGGTAGTAAGCAAAATCGACTTACTGGCGCAATCAATGTTTCCTCCATACATCGATAGCCAATCCATACCCAGAATCACATCCAAACCTTGAGATTCCAAAATGATTAAGTCTGAGGGGAAAACATGCTTGCGTATAATCAACGGCACTTGAAAACATCCTCGACTGGCCATATACTCTGCTCCTGGTGAGGTTACTAGCATGGGTGTTCCTAGAACCTTGGTGGGCAGTCTATACTTATCCACAAATCCCCTTGATATGTATGAATACGATGCACCTGTATGAAAAAGAACAAGTGCAGTAAATGACTTAACCAAAAACTTACCTATTACTGCATCTGGCTGGGCTTCAACTTCCTCCACGCTAACGTGGTTCACTTGTCCTCTGTTGAAAGGGTTTGGCTTCTTCCTAGAGCTTCCATTGCCATTCCTAGTCTGGCCTTCAGGACATTCATTGGCGTAATGTCCGGTCTTCTGGCATTTAAAACAAGTGACATGACTCAGATCTCTCTTGGCTGGTGTTGTGGGGTTGGTACGGTTCTGGCTACTACTTCCTCCATTCCCATTACCATTCTTGGAACCACTGTGATTGTGTGAACTACCCCCTCCATGGGTATGCTGGAACTGTCCTCCCGACTTCGGGGTAACACGTGGCTTCTGCTGAGCTCTAGAATTGTACTTCCCTTGCCCATACTTCCTCCTGCGGTTTTCAATCTGCTGCTGCTTTCCTTCAATCATGAGAGCATGGTCTACCAACTCCTGATAATTGTTGAAACTTGATATCATCAACTGCATACTCAGTTCATCATTCAGTCCTTCTAGAAATTTCTCTTGCTTAGCTGCATCAGTTGCGACGCCATCTGGGTCATAACATGCTAACTTACTAAAGTCATCCACATACTGGCCAACTGTTCTTCCTCCCTGGCGCAAGTTGCGAAACTCACGCTTCTTCATGGCCATAGCTCCTGCTGAAACATGAGCAGTACGAAAAGCCTGCTGAAACTGATCCCATGTGACAGTGTCTACTGGATAGGTGGCTGTGAAATTCTCCCACCATGATGCCGCGGGTCCCTCAAGCTGATGTGCGGCAAATCGCACTTTCTCCGCATCTGTGCACCCAGCAGTGGTTAACCCCCGGGCTGTCTTGCGAAGCCAATCATCTGCAACAATCGGCTCGGTGCTACTGGCAAACATCGGCAGATTCAGCCTAAGGAAACGGGTTAAGTGATCAACAGGTGGTGGCGGTGGTGGATTGTTGTTGTTGTTGTTGTTGTTCCCCTGATTCTGATTCTGGACTGGTACCTGCATCAATGCATTCTGCTGCTGGATCAACTAAGTGAGCTCCGGTGGGAATGCAAATCCGTTATCGCATCTCGGAGGCATCTGGGGTTTAGAAAAGAAGAGAATATAGAATAGAATGAGGTCTAGAGGAAAACACTTCCCATATTGTCGGCGTTCTGGGAACGGGGGTCCCCAGACTTGCCTGCCTGCGGCCTGCGGCGTGGCTCAAGGGAGGCCCAACACAGCCCATCTTCATCAACACAAACTCAAGACCCTCGCGAGGGGCCAAGCCTCGCGGGGCGGACGACAAGGAGCTTCCTCAGGCACGACCTCATTAGGTGGGCTCGCGAGGAGGCGGAGAGTTCAAGGCGGGGTACCTCGCGAGGTGCCCATGACGCAAGCCATGATGACCAGGGGCACCAGTCGGGCGCCAGCCCGTGCAGTGTCCTCCTTTCCTCTTTGGTGCAAAGGGAGCAAGCGCAGGCGGAAGCATCAAGCAAAGGCATCCATTTCGGTGCAACGAGACCAAGACCAGCCCAACGGCAGGGGAGAAGTCATTGTGGAGCCCAAGCAGGCGTCACCACCAGAGCCTTTGACAGGCGAGGACCAACTTTGGTCAGGATAAGTGTACCCGTTGTTCCCCTTCAAAATGGCCAATTGTTGGCGCCCTTCCCGCTCAATATTTGGGAAGAGGCCCAGGGCCTTTGCCTATAAATAGGGCTAGCCACCACCAGGGTAGAGAGGCGGGACCGGACCTAGCAATTGGAATCCTCACCAAGAAACCAGTAGATAGAGCGATTGAACTCCTCCTAGGAGTTCGTCGCACCAGCCAAGAACAGACCCTCGCGAGGCTGTTCTTCCTTGTATTGTTCATCATCAGCCCAAGAGGCAATCCACCACACCACACACTGGAGTAGGGTATTACACCACAATGGTGGCCTGAACCAGTATAAATCTTGTGTCTCTTGTGTTGTTCTGTTTGGTAGTTTAGATCCTAGCGATTCGGCGAGGAACAGGCAGGGTTTAATCTCCGCGCGCACCCCAGAGTTCAAACCTCAAGGGTCTGCCGGAACCCGAAATCCGACATTTGGCGCGCCAGGTAGGGGTGCGCCGGAATTTGCCTTCTGTCGTCTTGTTCTTCTCCGACCACCGCATCCATGTCTGATGCTCGTCGGGCTCGCGCCGAGCGCCGAGCCGCCCTCGCTTCCCACATCACCCAGACGGCTCCCGTCGGCGGGCGCCCTCGTCATTCCCCGTCACCTGCCGTCAACACCGCCACCGGCCCGGCGGGGAACGAACAGCAAGCGTTATCCCAGCACCCATCCATGAGGCGGGACGGCCGCACTGCCACACCTTCGCTCACCCCCGCTGGTTCTTCGTCACGCGCGCCCCGCACGGCCATGGAGGCCCGAGCTGCGCTCATCGCGGCAAACGAGCTCCTGCGCTACCGCCCCATCGACGACGTCTACGCAGAGTGGCTCGACCGAGTCGCCGAACTCGTCCGTGCCGCCGGGGGCTCCCCCGCGCCGTCCTTCTCACTGCATCGCGCCCCGCCCTACGCGGGCAATGAAGCTCCTAGGGCGCCTCAGCCACCTCCACCTCAAGAAGGCGCCCTGGCCCCAAGGCGCGCGGCCCCTGGGCGGAACCCGCTCCGTCAGGCGCCAACGCGGCAAGAGCAGAGCTGCCAAGAAGTCCCTCGCCCTCTAGAAGCTGCCCGAGCGCTCCCTGCTCCAGCACGTCAAGACCCTGCGCTGCCTCCAGCCGCGGCGCATGGGGACCCGCAGGACCAAGCTCTTCATCGCCCCAGGCCTCCTGTGGCCACAGCAGGCTGCCGCGCCTTCACCTCCGAGCTACGCAGCGTCGCGTGGCCCGGCAAGTTCAAGCCAGATCTGCCTCGTCGCTACGACGGCACGGTTGACCCTGCAGAGTTTCTCCAGGTCTACGAGTTGGGCATCGAGGCTGCCAATGGAGCCGAAAAAGTCATGGCAAACTGGTTTCCCATGGCGCTCAGGGATGGAGCCCGCACCTGGCTCCTAAATCTGGCCCCAGGCACGATCTCCTCCTGGGACGAGATGCGCACCCGCTTCATCGCCAACTTCCAGGGTACCCACGACCGGCCACCCGCCGTGAGCAACATGCGCCGTATCAAGCAGCAACCAGGGGAAACCCTGCAGAAGTACATCCAGCGCTTCAACAAAGCGCGCCTCAAGATCCCCAGGGTGACGGAGGAGGCCATCATCTCAGCCTTCTCTGACGGTGTGCGCAACGTCAAGATGAAGGAGGAGCTGGCGATGCATGAAGACCTGTGCACCTCCTTGGAGCTGTTCAACTTGGCGACCAAGTGTGCCAGGGCTGAGGAGGGACGCCTCTACCTCCTCGAGCTGCTCGCCGCGGACCCAGAAGAGAAGAGGCCCAAGGCCAAGGACGTGAAGTGCAAGGGGGCTTCCGTACTCGCGGCAGAGCCAGACAGCAAGCGGGGCAGAGATCAGCCCAAATCCTCCAAGGGCAGTCGGTACTGCATGTACCATGACCTCCACACCCACAACACCAATGAATGCCAAGAGCTCCGGGCCGTGCGTGAAGGAAGGGACGGCAAACGTCCTGACCGCAGCGACCGGGGCTACGACCGAGGAGGAGGAAGGAACGCAGGACGTTGGGAAGACCGCGACCCGCACCAAGGGTGGCGCGACCAACCTCGCAAGGATCGCTGGCAGGACCAGCCTCGCAAGGGAGGCTGGAGGGATCAGCCACGCGAGGATCGCCTGCAAGGGAACGCAGGACTCCCTCCACTGCCACCGCAACCAAGGAGAAATGAAGACCGTCATCAGGACGAGGGGGCTGGGAGCTTCCAGGAACCACGTGCAGTCGCCTGCATCCTGGGTGGAGCTCAAGCCCCAGCTTCTCAGCGCATCTTCAAGCAGTTCACCCGCGAAGTGAATGTAGTCCTCCCCAAGCTCGAGGCCACGCGCCCTCTCAGGTGGTCGGCATGCGCCATCACGTTCAGCTCAGCAGATCAGCTCAAGTGCGCGGCCACAGCCGGAGTCCTCCCGATGCTTTGTTCCCCAATTATCAGCAACGTGCTGGTCACCAGGACCCTCATCGACGGCGGGGCAGGGCTCAACGTCCTGTCTATGGAAACGTTCAACAATCTCCAAGTGCCCTACAGCCAGCTTCAGCCAACCAAACCTTTCTCCGGAGTCATAGACGGCTTCACGGTCCCAAGCTCATCGATTTTGACGTCGCCCACATTCGCCTGCCATACAACGCCATCCTGGGGTAACCGGCGCTGGCCAAGTTCATGGCCGTAACCCACCACGGCTACAACGTCCTCAAGATGCCAGGAAGTGGCGGGGTCATCACGGTGCCCTGCGAAGAGAGAGACGCAGTGTGCTCCCTGGAGCGAGCCTTTCAGGCCGCATCACTGGAAGACCTGGACCACGGGAGCAGGAGGCTTCCCGAGGCCGCCCCCAAGAATAAGAAGACATCGACCGGCCCGGCCCCTCAGGGCCCGCGCCTGCTCAAGGGGAACCTCCTTCCATCGCATAGGGAAGCGCGCCCGGCGCCCTCCTCAGGCAGGGCTCGGGGGCTCTCCCCTGGAGGGCCGCCGACCTCGCCAAGGTCACTAGGGAGGCGCTTGGGCACCACGTGGAGGCGTGTTACAAAGCACGTTTCCCTCAAGAGGGAGCAAGGCAAGGAGGGCCGAACCCTCAGGAGTTCGTCCGCAAGGCCATTCAGGAGCTACAGGAGTCAAGGGTCATGAGAGGCAGCCGCCGCTTACCCGCTGTGGCCCCCCATCTAGGCGAGGATGGTGGGTTGCCCATCTGCATCAACATACCGGGGCTCAACTGAGCCGCGTCTCAGGAGCGCCTCTGGCCCTCACAAGTGGGACGCTGCAAGGGTTCGCCCCACAGCTACGTCTGCATGCCTTATGGCTTGCCGAACACGGCTGCTGCGTACCAGCGCCTCATGAGAGCCATCCTGGAGGCTCAAGAGGTCAGGCGTTCCGCAGCCTTGGCAGAGATGGAGATGGCCCGCGAGGAGCCGCCAGCGCCTCCGGAGCCTCCTGAGGCCCCTGGGCCTGGGGGCTCGTGAGGATCGGCTCCCGCAGCCCACCGAGTCTGCTACACCAACACCCCTTCGTCCCCAACATCATCAGGTGACATCTTTCAAGTTTCATTTTCGGCTGGGAGCGCCCGCAGGGCTGCATTATTCCCAGGCTGCGTGGGTCCGTCCCTGCGGCATGTATCCCTTTTGTTTCATGTTCTTAGCTTACCTTATTGGGGGCGCCCCTCGGGCTGCATCATCCCCAAGTCGCTTGGGCCTGACCCAGCAGCGTGTACCCTTCTTGCGTTTATCTTAGGGTTATGCTTTCGACCCACCATGCTTGTTATTTGGTGCCCTTTCCTCCTGGGTGTCGGAATCTTGGGCGTTAAAG
>NC_041393.1:162914140-162935531 GCF_002162155.2 Triticum dicoccoides
GACCCGAGGACGTAGAGTTTCGACATCTAACCCAGCTTGCGCGTTAAAGGGAGGGTGCCTGAGCATCGCGACTCAGGGCTCCTACCGGCTCTCCAGCCCTCACCCTCTGGTCTTGTCCATGGCATCGCGACCTGGCATGCCAGCGACGGCTGAGACCAGCTCGAGAGCCGGGACCCGAGGACGTAGAGCACCGACATCTGGCCAAATTTGCAGGAACACACTCCAAGATAAGGCCCAGAGCCAGGCGCAACCCGCCTTGAGGTAGGGCCCCGCGAGTCCCGCACGGGCTCACGGGTGCCCCAATGCACCTCGCCAGGCCTTTCGTGCCTCGTCGCCTCTTCAAAGCAACTAACGGCTGACTGTCGATCGCCACAACGAACTCTTGTTCCTTTTGTGATGAGCCTGCAGGGCCCCTCCAAGGAGCATCGCTAGGCGAGGCCCTCACGGTGCCTTCTTCGCTCTCGTCCGCGCAAACCGCTTGCACGTTAAAGGGGGGGTGCCTGGGCATCGCGACTCAGGGCTCCTACCGGCTCTCCAGCCCTCACCCTCTGGCCTTGCCCACGGCATCGCGACCTGGCAAGCTAGCGACGGTTGAGACCAGATCGAGAGCCGGGACCCGAGGACGTAGAGAAGAAAGGGGAGCGAAGGCGAGGGGGAAAGAGCACGCGAGGACCTCGCCAAGCAACCCCTCACTGGCCAAGGCACGGATCTAGCGCCGCACCAGGAAGCGTTTCCTGACCGTTGAGATAAGTCACTCTCCGGAAACACTGGTTATTGCAGCACCGTCCCTGCACCAAGTGCAATCCCGTGTTAGCGACGTCGCTCCCCTTTCTCACCGAATGACGGCTGCTTGAGTGCTAAGGGGGGCCTCCTGAGCATCACGACTCAGGGGCTCTTACCGGACCTCGGGCCGCTCACCTCCTGGCCTTGACCACGGAATCGCGACCTGGCATACCAGTGACGACTGAAGCCGCCTTGGGACTGGGACCTGTCAGCATAGAGCATCAACCCCTCACGAGGTCCGAAAGGAGGGAACCAAGCTAAAACGGAATAAGCATCTCGCACTGCTTCGCAATAAGGATCACATCGACAAACGGAGCTACAAACATCTTACAAGCCCCCGTGGGGTATATTCTTGGCCCCCCCGCAGGAACAAAAGACGCGAATCCTAAGGAGTCCTAACTATAGGGGCCATCGCGGCAGACGCCATCATCAACAGAGGGCCGCCCAGCACCGGCGCCAACCCCATCTAGATCAGGGGCGGCAGCGGCCTGACGAGCCCGCCCTGCTCCGGGAGCGGCGCAGGCTCAGGGGCTCATAGCTGTCGTCGCTCGTCTCTGGAGTCGCAAAGAGCTCGGCGGAGTCATTGGATCCTCCAGCGCCCCCATCGCCTGAGGAGCAGCCAAGGGAGCGGTTGGCCGGCCTCTGTCTCGCCGCAGCAGGGCCCCGACCGCCTCTCCCGGGGCAGCACTCCAGCCGGTGACCCTCCGCATCGAATACCTTGAAGGACATCACCGAAGCACCATCGTATTCCAGGTGGATCGCGAGGGCGCCCCTTGTCCTACAGACCCGGGCGATCTCGCCCCAGCCTCGAGTCATGAAAACCTCGCTCGGGGCAACGACCGCGACCTCTACCCCGGTCGCGAGGGTGCTGCAGCTGGCATGCTGCAGCCAAAGCCCCAGGGGTTCCCCCTGCCGGACGACAGAGGCGAAAAAAGGGGGGAGACAAATCCAAGACTTAGGAGGCGTGGCGGCGCGAAGCATGAACTCTCGGCAGGAGCCCTCGACGTGGACTCCAGGAGGGAAGACGCACAGCTTCGTGACCAGCCGGCGCCGACGGCGGCCCCGCCCGTGGCGTTTGGCGTCGGCTCCTTCAGAGTCACCAATATGCGCGTACAAGGGAAGAGGGAACCCTGGCGGTGGCCGCTCACACCAGGGTCTTGACGCTTCCTGGCGAGTGCCCTCGCCCTGACACCAGAGAGCAAGCCGCTTCTTCGGGGGAAGCGGGTCAGGATCTTCTTGGGGAGCTTTTCCCTTCTCTTCCGCGGAGAACCGGCGGATCGGAGCCATTGCAGCAAGATGGGAGCAAGGCCCAGGAAGGAGGAGAAGCAGAGGGATAGACTGGAAGGGCGCGCACTATTCCGTACTTATAGCCGACGAAGGCCAACCATCGACCTCCACGATCGCAGGTAATCATGACACACTTTGCATACAGGGACTTGTCGAACCCGTGCGGTTACCAAGGTGTCGTGGGGAAGCGGAGGCGCCCACGTCCAATCAACCGCCACGCGGCGCCCAAGGCCGCAGGCTGTTAGGGCCCGCGACGCTTCGCGCTTGCACTTTTGCCTCTCTGCTCAGCCAAGTTCGGGCGCGCCGTGGGCCCGGGGGCTACTGTCGGCATTCTGGGAACGGGGGTCCACAGACTTGCCTGCCTGCGGCCTGCGGCGTGGCTCAAGGGAGGCCCAGCACAGCCCATCTTCCTCAACACAAACTCAAGACCCTCGCGAGGGGCCAAGCCTCGCGGGGCGGATGACAAGGAGCTTCCTCAGGCACGTCCTCATCAGGTGGGCTCGCAAGGAGGCGGAGAGTTCAAGGCGGGGTACCTCGCGAGGTGCCCATGACGCAAGCCATGACGACCAGGGGTGCCAGTCGGGCGCCAGCCCGCGCAGTGTCCTCCTTTCCTCTTTGGTGCAAAGGGAGCAAGCGCAGGCGGGAGCATCAAGCAAAGGCATCCATTTTGGTGCAACGAGACCAAGACCAGCCCAACGGCAGGGGAGAAGTCATTGTGCAGCCCAAGGAGGTGTCACCACCAGAGCCTTTGATAGGCGAGGACCAACTTTCGTCAGGATAAGTGTACCCGTTGTTCCCCTTCAAAATGGCCAATTGTTGGCGCCCTTCCCGCTCAATAATTGGGAAGAGGCCCAGGGCCTTTGCCTATAAATAGGGCTAGCCACCCCCAGGGTAGAGAGGCAGGACCGGACCTAGCAATTGGAATCCTCACCAAGAAACCAGTAGATAGAGCGATTGAACTCCTCCTAGCAGTTCATCGCACCAGCCAAGAACAGACCCTCGCGAGGCTGTTCTTCCTTGTATTGTTCATCATCAGCCCAAGAGGCAATCCACCACACCACACACTGGAGTAGGGTATTACACCACAATGGTGGCCTGAACTAGTATAAATCTTGTGTCTCTTGTGTTGTTCTGTTTGGTAGTTTAGATCCTAGCGATTCGGCGAGGAACAGGCAGGCAGAGGGTTGAATCTCCACGCGCACCCCAGAGTTCGAACCTCAAGGGTCTGCCGGAACCCGAAATCCGACACATATGCACATGAGACAAAATAGCAATCAAAACACTTCATTCAAACAAGCAAGGGCATACAATGGTCTATCTATCATTACAAAAGTGCTCGAACTATACTAGATACATGGAGGGAAATTCAACTACTTTTATGGTGGTCTACTAGGAAAACTGCTCCGATGAAAACTCCATGATATCTGCTCCAGCTTCGTCAACATAGTCATCATCACTATAGTCTGGGTCCGAGTCGGTGTCGTCGATGATGATGTAATTCTCTGGACAAGTGCACTCTTCGTCTTCTCCAGTCGCTGGAAATCCCATGAACACTCTTAGCTTCTTCTTCAGATCATCACTTCTCGACTAGCATTGCTACTTCCTCCTCATATCCATCGCGTGTAGACTTGAGTTCTTCCTCCAGTTCCGTGATCTTGATCATGGCCTTCTTTAGATCCATCATGCCTGCACACATCTGGTTCTCCTGGCGTCAAATGTGTTGGTTTAACTCCTGGATGAAAGCTGCAATTGATCTGTCTTTCCTGGTGTTGATCATATCCCATTGCTCATCTCGGTGCCCACAAATCTGGTAGGTAGTATCCTTAAGCTCCTTGTGATAAACTTCTCCAATACGTCCCATGGTGATGTGAGCTGCCATGCTCTTCCCTAAACTCCAGGTTGGTGCATCAAAGGAAAACTCTATGGGCTCAGTGACTGGCATGAACGTCCTTCCTAGAACTTGAAGTTGAATCATCCAGCGCTCCTCTTCAGGTAAAGTGTCATTGTAGGTTCCGGTGGAGCTTGGTACTCCGATCTTCAGATACTTGGTAACTTCCTTCAGGTGTCGTCCAAAGGGTGTATCTTCATCCGGTTGCATGAACTTGTTCCTTGCATTCACCATCCTAGAAGAATAGAAAAGATGAGGAGTTAGAATGAGAAGAGAGAGTAGTGATCTATGGCTTTTGCTTAGTGGTCGTGTCCTATAGTTAGTGTGTGCTCTGATACCATCTTGTAGCAACCAGACCTCAAACAGTCTGATCTCTGTGCATCAGTGTCATCCCTGGATCAGTAATGCTGACACGCACAGTACTTGAAGGATTTATAACAGAGTAGCAATCACACACTTATTACATCGAATGTCTCCCAAGAGAACTTATTACAATAAATATGGCTTAAGGCCATCTAATAGCGATAACAGCGGAAGGCTTGGAAGATAAGTGAGTCCATCAACTCCAATGGCATCACTGAGTATAGAACCACGATCCTAAGGCATCTTACTCGTTGTCTGAAAAGTTTGCAACATGAAAGTTGCAGCCCGAAATGGGTCAGCACATGGAATATGCTGGCAAAGTAACACATAGAGAGTAATGAAAGAATAAAGCTATACTACATGCATATATGGCTTGGTGGATAGCTCTATGGTTACAGTTTTGCGTCAAGCCAATTTTTCCCTACTGCAAAGGAATAAATTTATTTAACTATCATGGTGGTTATTAAACATTGAGAATGGTTGACAACATTCTCAATCCCAATTAAGTAACATCATCATTAAACAAACCCAGCAATATTAATTAAAGTAACATGATGAGATTCACATGATAATCCAAGTACTAGATACTCAAAACGTCCATAACCGGGGACACGGCTAATCATGATTAGTTTATACACTCTGCAGAGGTTTGCGCACTTTTCCCCACACGACTCGATCTCCTCCGTTGGTTTTCTCGCACTACATGGTGTTTGAGAAACGGATGACCGAGACATAGTCTTTCAGAAGCGCTAGCACCTTACGATGGGTAGACATGTACACCTACTTTCCCGTACATCTGCTAGTCTACCACTGTAAGAGTTCGCACGACTTAATCAACTATGCTAGAGCCCATAATAGCATGTGGCTGCACACGGAAGTTTCTAGCATGAATAATCTTATGATCCCTTTGAGCCTGGGTGGCGGTCCAAAAACAAACAGGCAATCCTGGAATACCCAGGTACCTCAATCCACCCAGATGTGTATTAAAGTTGCCACCTTAAATAAACCATTAATTAACAATCTCACATCTGTCATGGAAATTCACTCACCCAATCCATGTCTACTAGCATAGCATGGCATAATAAGCAAACGTAGAAGTAACTCCCAAGGGGTTGATAATAAAACTGGTGATAGGTACTACCTCATCTACTTCCCAAAACCACAATTTAATTAGATCCTAATCATGCAATGTTTGAGGATTGATCTAATGCATAAAAACTGTGTAGTAAGAGGTATGATCAAAGTGTTACTTGCCTTGCTGATGATCAGCGAAACCTAGGGATTTGAAGTAGCAAGCGGCGCAATCCGGGTACTCTATCACAAACAAACAAGCAAACAAGCATACAATGAGTACTCATCTAATGCACGGGTAAAACTCAAATAAGAGATCTAACCAGAAAGTTCAACTTAAGAACTCTGGTTTGCAAAAAGAATCAAATCAAACGAAGAAACCAAACTCAAACGGCGAAAGAAAGAAGCTTCGTTTACTAATCTGGACCTAAGTCAAATTTTGCAGAAGCAAAAACTTGTTTGAATAGATTATTCGGAAAGAGGGTTTCGAGACGAAACTATAGGCGCTTGAATCGCCTGATTCCGATAAACGAGCAAAAAGATAAATTAAAACGAAAATCGGATCAGAAATCGCGATTAGAAAAATCGCGGAATAAATCCGAGAAAAAGAAAAACGACGAACAGATTAACAAATGAACGTTCGTTATCTGGATCTAAACGACGGATACGTCCGTAAAAACGAACGAACGAGCGAACGCTCGCTAAATAAAAAAATAAACCAAAAAAACCGATCTAGACAAAATCTAGGGCTTTTCTTAAAAAAACCGAAGTGGTTTTTCAAAAAAAATGGCGTCGGCGGCGGTACCTCCGGCGAGGTCCTCCGGCGGGGCTGGCGAGGGGCGGCGGGGCTCTGGCGGTGGGGTGAGGTGGTGCGGCGGCGGCGGCGACACGAGGCGGCGGGGCGGCTCGGCTCCGGCGGTGGGGTGTGCGGCGGCGACGGCTTGGGCTCGGGGCTCCAGGGGGGCCCCTGGGTGGGTATTTAAAGGGGGGGGCGGCGGTGGCTCCGACTTGGGGAAGGGGTCGGGCGGCGGCGGCGGCTCCGACTCCTGAGTCCGGCGGCGGCACGGCGGGGAAGGCGGTGGCGCGGGTAGGCTAGCCTGGTTCGGCTGGGCTTCGGCGCAGTCGGGCGCGGGGAGTTTTTTTTTAATAATTACGCCAAAATAAAAAAACTAGAAAAATAAATAAAAAACTAAAAATACCAAAATAAATTTTCATTGTCCAAATAAAATATTTAGAACAAGATGAACATTTTTTTGGGTCCTAAAATGCATTTTTGAAAATCATGCAATTTTTCATAAATTCAAATAAAATAGCAAAAACACCAAAATAAATCTTATTTGATTTTTTTATTAAATCCTCATTATTTCTTTATTTTGGGAAAGTCATTTTATTCCCTCTCTCATATTTTTATAATTGAAATAATTGAAGATAAAATAAATAAAATCAAATTGTCATATTTTCAAATTTGAGAAAACTCAAATATGAAAATAACGAAATCCCCAACTCTCTCCGTGGGTCTTTGAGTTGCGTAGAATTTCTAGGATCGAGGAAAAATGCAAATAAAATATGATATGCAATGATGATCTATGTATAACATTCCAAATTGAAAATTTGGGATGTTACAATACATGATCATACCTAGATATACTCATAACTATGCTCAATTCTGTCAATTGCTCAACAGTAATTTGTTCACCCATAGTAGAATATCTATGCTCTTGAGAGAAGCCACTAGTGAAACCTATGGCCCCTAGGTCTATTCTCATCATATCAATCTCCATTACTTTATTACATGCATTGTTTTTACTTTGCCTTTTTACTTTTCACTTTGCATCTATATACCAAAAATACCAAAAATATTATTTATCATCTCTATCAGATCTCAGTCTTGTAAGTGACCGTGAAGGGATTGACAACCCCTAATCGCGTTGGTTGCGAGGAGCTATGGTTTTGTGTAGGTACAAGGGACTTGTGCGTGGTCTCCTACTGGATTGATACCTTGGTTCTCAAAAACTGAGGGAAATACTTACGCTACTTTGCTGCATCATCCTCTCCTCTTCGGGGAAATCCAACACAGTGCTCAAGAGGTAGCAAGAAGAATTTCCGGCGCCGTTGCCGGGGAGGCTCACGCAAGAGCAAGTCAACCATACCAAGTACCCATCACAATCCCTATCTCTCGCATTACATTATTTGCCATTTGCCTCTCGTTTTCCTCTCCCCCACTTCACCCTTGCCATTTTATTCGCCCTCTCTTTCCCAATCTCCTCCTCTCTTTCCCATTTGCCTTTTCCCCGTTGCCTTTCTGTTTGCTTGTGTGTTGGATTACTTGTTGCCATGGCGCAAGATAATACCAAATTGTGTGACTTCTCGAATACCAATAATAATTATTTAGTACTCTGATTGCTCCTCTTAATAATGAGTATTGTGAAATCAATACCGCTTTGCTGAATCTTGTTATGAAAGATCAATTCGCCGGCCTTCCTAGTGAAGATGCCGCTACTCATCTAAACAATTTCGTTGATTTGTGTGATATGCAAAAGAAGAAAGATATGGATAACAATATTGTCAAATTGAAGTTATTTCCGTTTTCACTTAGAGATCGTGCTAAAGTTTGGTTTTCGTCTTTGCCTAAAAATAGTATTGATTCTTGGAACAAGTGCAAAGATGCTTTTATCTCTATGTATTTTCCTCCCACTAAGATCATCACTCTTAGGAACGATATTACGAATTTTAAACAACTTGATCATGAGCATGTTGCCCAATCTTGGGAAAGAATGAAATTGATGCTTCGCAATTGCCCTACTCATGGTTTGAATTTATGGATGATCATACAAAAATTTTATGCTGGATTGAATTTTGCTTCTAGAAATCTTTTAGATTCGGCCGCGGGAGACATGTTTATGGAAATTACGTTAGGAGATGCTACCAAATTGCTTTATAATATTATGGCTAATTATTCTCAATGGCACACCGAAAGATCTTCTAGTAAAAAAGTGCATGCTATAGAAGAAATCAATGTTTTGAGTGAAAAGATGGATGAACTTATGAACATGTTTGCGACTAAAAATACTTCTCTTGATCCCAATGATATGCCTTTGTCTACTTTGATTGAGAATAATAATGAATCTATGGATGTGAATTTTGTTGGTAGGAATAGTTTTGGAAACAACGCGTATAGAGGGAATTTTAATCCTAGGCCTTATCCTAGTATTCCTTCTAATAATTATGGAAATTCCTACAACAACTCTTATGGAAATTTTAATAAGATGCCCTCGGAATTTGAGAGTAGTGTTAAAGAGTTTATGAATTCACAAAAGAATTTTAATGCTTTGCTTGAAGAGAAATTGCTTAAAGTTGATGATTTGGCTAGGAACGTTGATAGAATTTCTCTTGAAATTGATTCTTTAAAGCTTAGGTCTATTCCTCCTAAGCATGATATCAATGAGTCTCTCAAAGCCATGAGAATTTCCATTGATGAGTGCAAATAAAGAACCGCTAGGATGCGTGCTTCCAAAGATGCCTTTATTAAAGCGTGTTCTTCCAGTTCCTGTGAAAATCAAGATGAAGCACTACAAAAAAATACACTTCTGTGATGATACGTGTTTGTCACAGTAGGTCGCGTTTTTTTGTCATGCATGTACATCCATGACAAATTTATGATAGAATCAAGATAGTCATACCTGTGCTATCGTAGAAGTGTTCCATGACATTACCAAAATTATCATCACGGAAGTGTCCACTTCCATGACGATAAATCGCGCGTCACAGAAGTGGTTTCGTCAAGGGTGACCGACACGTGGCATCCACCATAACGAAACACCGTTAAGCTATCGGGTTAGATTTTGGATCCGATAACCCGTTAACAGCCCCGACCAATGGGAAATTTCCACGTGTAAAATTCTGATTGGCCGAAGGGAACACCTGTCAGCTCGTCAGTGGGCTAGATCTTGCCCGTCCATTGGAGGAGACATGCCTATGGTACGTTGACATGTGGTTGGGCCCAACAGAGGCCCATATAGGTTAAAAAGGCCGGCCTAGTCAAAGGCCTGTAGAACTTAATCAGGTACTAGTGGGCCAGCCCAATAACAGCCTGCTTAATAAAGGCCCATTTACAGCCCGAAACCAGATTTGGCCCGTTAATTGTTCACCCAATATTTGGGTCCATTTACGACCCGAAGCCAGATCTGGCCCGTTAATTGTTCGCCCAATAATTGGGCCCATTTGCGGCCCGAAGCCAGATCTGGCCCGTTAATTGTTTGCCGAATATTCGGACCCAACTACAGCCCAGTGACTTTCGGCCTATTAGAGTCCTGATGTAGACATGGGCTCATTTCAGCCCGGTGTGACTTTCGGCCTGGGAATGGCCCATGCTACCCATGGGCCCTATATGGTCCGACGGGACATCGGGCCCACTAACGGCCCGTGCTAAAGGTGGCAACAGTTAAGCCCAACGTTACTTTGGGCCTGTTAAAGGCCTATCGCGTAATTCGGCTCGTTGATGCCTGTACTAAGCTTTCGGCCTCTTAAAGGCCCATGATATCAGTGGGCCAACTAAGGCCCGACATATGTTTCGGCCTGGTAACGGCCCGTGAGCAAACTGGGCCCATAACGGCCCGGTCTACATTTCGGCCTGCTGAAGGCCCGTGGACGACTAGTGAAAACTGAGGCCCAACATGCATTTTGTCTTGCTAAAGGCCCGTGGTTTCATCTCAGCCATAATAGGCCAGTACAATATTTAGCCTGTTAATGGCCCAATGCTACCTGGGCCAAACTAAGCGTTGGGTCGACAAAAGGCCTAACTAAAATATAGGCCGGTGTAAGTTTGGGCCTGGTGCAATGTGTGAAGGCCCCAATCATTCGGTCCCAAGAAAGACGCAGGCCGGCCAATTGTGGCCCGTTATCGAATGTTTCGGCCCGGTCGACTACATCTGATCTTTTTTTCAGATAGCGAATGATGGCAGTAATTAGTAGGAATTAAGAACAAACCTACTCTACACAATAAAGAAATTATGGCATAGTAACTAAGAATAAACCTACACTATACAATAAAGGATTTAAGGTATATTACATGCACTGGGCATCGAAGTTCGCCACCAGTGATCATAAAGCGCAACGAAGAAGCAGATTACAAAAACTGGGCACCATTGCAGCGTAACAAAATAATACTGAACCGAGACCACTTCCAAGACAGTTCAAGAAAGGTTAGCCTTGCGGGGGAACTGCTGCGCAAGCTGCTGAGCAAGGCTGTGAGACCGGCCTAGCATGTCGGTCATCGCTTCCAGGTGTAGTTGTCTAGCGATGAGGTTCTCATTGGTGTTCTCCGCAATCTTTCTTAGAGATAGGACTTCAAGTCGAAGTTGAATTGCAGAATGCCTTTCTGCTAGAACTTGGGACTGAAGAAGTTGAACTGATTCAGACAACGAATTCTGTGAGCTTGTCTAACTGTTAGTCTCAAGTAACTTGAACACTGCATCAAGACAAGACTTTGGCGTTGTCTCGCTATCTTCAAGATGTTTTGCCTTCTTTGCTGCAATATATGTTGGGTTTGTCTCACAGCCTTCAGCAGACTTGTGCATGCCATCAGGCGTATCACCCTGAAACAAAGCAGAGAGATGACAGGTTTTGCACGTGTATAAACAAAGATGATAACTATTCTGTCAATTCTATCCAATTTCAAATTAGAAAATAAAGACTAAGTTCAAAATATCCATAGCATAATTTGGCATTGTTCATAATGCGGGGAGCTTCACCACACTACTGGATTACCATGTTAACATAACAAGCATAGATGAAGGGCAAAGAAAATCATTGTATCTATTTTGGATAATGTGCATGGCATGTTGTTCATATCATCAGCCACATCAGTAAGATAAAACAGGAGATGACAAGGTGCAAACGTGGGTTGCTTCACCACACACTGGATTATAGATCCACAAAACCAAGCATACATATAGGGAGTATTAAGTAATGTGCATGGTATGAATAAGAAATTTGGGTTTACAAGTAAAACTTAGAACTTATGGTTCTTACGAACATGCATTCTGGTAGAAACAGCAAACTAAACAGCAGTAAAAGATAGGGAGTATGAGCAAATTAAACATCTGTTGAGGATAAAGGCTTTAGAAGGACTGACTTACATTAATAGTTAACACCGGCTTTATAATGCCCTTCTCCATGTCAAGGGAAGGATAACTCAAGAATTTCAGCACATAATCTTCTTCATAAGCATTGCCTATACTCTACATTTTGTAGAGAGTAATTATAGATATGATAATACTGGAAGGGATAGAGGATAATGAAGATAAGATGCAGATTGATGCTACATAATCAACTACCAATCCCTGGAAGTACAAGCGTTACAGGACAAAATGTACTGACAAGAGCAATGGGCTACACTTCTACACTGGCATTGTCTGTGTATTCTACTTGTTGGTAAGATTAAATATAGATCTGATCTTTTTTAGTAAATGGTGGGCGAGGGAGATAAGATGCAGAATGCTGCAAAATGAGCCAATCCCTCTTCCCATAATACAAGAGTGTTTTGAACACTGGTGTACTGTACAAAACGTTCTTATATTATGGGACAGAGGGGGTAGCTGTTAATGTAAGTACAGTGATAGACCACGTTCAGTCCTTACAAGAGGACTGTAGAGCTGAACCTCTTCAAAAGCATTGGGTTGATTCTAAATTTGTGTAAGAGTCCATACGGATCTTATAATGTCCACCAAATGGGCGATTACGAGGCTAACATGTGCAGTGATGCTACATAATCAAACAGCTATGAAAGTAAGTATGGTCATACAGGGCAAGAGGTACTCACGAGAGCAATGCAGTGTGCAGTATAGTTGTGAGATTCTGTGGTCCCTTGAGAACGAATGTTCTTCTGCTAACAGTTTTCGTACAAGTGAGACATTAAGGCAAATGCAGAAATGTAGTTCAAATTGTGATGTGATATCATAGACAGTACCTTACGCTGTAGCCGAGACCAATGTGTAACAAGATTATTCCAGTCACCGTCGGATAAATGTAGCACCGGAGACTTTACAGAAATTTTGTTCAGAGGCTTGCCATCGAAGTCCGCTTGCCTCAAGTAGGAACGATACTTCATCAACGAGTGCTTGAAAAGCGCAACCAACTCTTGCTCGTCATCACAATCCAGTTTGCTCCTCGCCTATTTAAAAGAATGAAATCTTGTGTCTTTTGTCAGCAGAAACATATGCAGTAATGACCATGAATAACATTAGTAAATTACTTACGCGTAAGTTGCGGAGGAAGACTGGAAATTGTTCTGTGTCTGTGGTATAATCTTTCCATGAAGGAAAGATGCACACAAAGTTCCTGACAACAACATAAGCTTCATCTTCTAAACTGGGAAGAAATGGAACAGGGGTCCTATTTGCTGCAATTGGGGCTCTCTCTGGTTCGAAAAGGGATTTGGGAACTGGATTTGGTGTACTCTTTGCTGGAATGGGGGTTTTGCGTCGTACAACTGGTGCTATGTCAACTGGCATAATCATACTATTTGCTATAGTTGGGGTCTGCTGAGTTGGGGCATCAGAAATGACCAGTGTAGTAGGGCTAGAGTCTGCTAGAGTTGGGGTATTTTGTGGGTCAGGTGATATTGCAACTACACCTAATGGGCTATTTGATTTATCAGGTGCCACTACCTTTTCCAAATACTTTGCTTGTGCTCCTCCACGATCAGCAATCGCCCTCTTCCTTTTGAACGTCTGATACACAAGAACAGCATTTGAATGGATAAATATGGTATGATGACAGATGGAATATGTACTGAAAATGGATAGGCAGGGCGCATTCACATACACGATGTGTAAACTAAGCTAATGGCAGTTCAACAAAGTAGAAGCAATGCAAAGCATCAGTTGCAAGATATGTGCGAGCAATGTAACCTTGAAAAGTTAGAGCAAGTACCTTGATGGGTGAATAAGATAGGGCATCTTCCTCTAACTCCTCCACTAGGGAGCTACATTGACTTAGGTCTCCCTCTAGCTCAGAATCACTGTTAGGATCATATTCTGAGCATGAATCTGTAGGTGGAGAGCATTTGCATTGCATTGCATCCAGACTTGATTTCAGTCCCTTAATGCCAAGTTTGACAACCATGGCATTGTTCTGCTTTATTCTTTTCATGCGCTCAAGCTCATAATCATTATGATGTTGTTGAGAATCTGAGATTCATGAAAACATAAAAAGTAGTCAGATTACCTATGGAATGCATTGCGGATTCAACTCGGAGAGTGTCTCCCTATAAACCCCTGCATATGCAAAGTTCACCTCCCCAACCGTGCTGACCAGACCACACACAGAAATACAAACCCCTTATGTCTCTATAACAGGCAGGCACACATTTCAAAACTGAAGTAGGAACATTAGAATCATATGAAATTCGTATTTGAACAAATAAACTAAGCAATTATGAGTGGCGTAATGTTTAGCTTCAAGGGTGGAGTGTTGGTAGTGCGACACAAAGCAAGTAGGCAGATTGTATTCCATCAGATTGTATTCCATGTAAAAGATCGAAACCTATGTAAAAGCTGGAAATGACACTTTCTTTCTATACAATGCAGTGTTAGTTACCCACACATGATGGAAGAGATCACATAGAGAAATACTATTCACTCAGGTCTACGGTTCCAGTATTTAGAAATAGGGTGGTCCACCCTAAAAGAATATTGACAACAAATATGACAAGGCAAGCATAGATGTAGTGAATCAATCATTTACTTGTGAGCTTATTAGGACAAGTATGCAGAATTGTAACTGCAGTAAGAGACCGTCCAAAATCTGAATGAAGAAGTTTGTCTGGCACTTATTGTTTGCAACTAATCGACGTGAATAATTGGATATTATATCGAATGAGTAAGAAAGACAAGTAAAATTGTCAACAAACCTGGCTTACAGTAGTAATCTGGTTCAATGTCACTACGACCAACAATCCACAATGACTAGTTTCTGTTCCGAGGGCCGGAATTTTGAAAACCCTATGAACTTTAGAGGTACTAAAGATTACCAAAATACATCTGAACCATTAAGTGTAGGTAGCACTGAGCACACAACAAACCCTAATGACAGTCCTGCCTGATGAGTAATCAATCAATTAGAAAATGGGTGATGAGGAGTGGCTGCTGAGTGTTGAGGACGTATCTCAGGATAAATCGGGTTGGCTTGGTGGGTGTTGCACGCCTGAGCCCTGAACGGACTGGGAAGGTAGGCACGGTGGCGCGCCCGGGCAGCGGTGACACTGTTGGGCGAGCGGCTCCTGGCCTCCTGTTAGTCCGGCGTCTCCTCTTAGAGTCATGCCGTCCGGGGACGGCAAGTCGCCGGCGAGGCAGGCGTTTGGGGGCGAGTAGAGACCGGAAGCGCGCAGCAGAACAGAGGGGAATCGGGACCTGGGACGACCCAAAATCCCATGGTGGGCCGGCCCACCGTGGGCACCCTGTAGAGATACACACCCGAGCGGCGAACATGCATTTTCGAAACTAATTTAGGAACATTTAGCTTACCAATTAAACAACTCTCTTTTAATAATATCAGATTCGTATTTGAACATCTAAGCTTGTTTAGCTTGATGCTTGGAGCTGTGTTATTATGACACGAAGCACGTATTCTGATCGTATAGTGATCATAAAAGGGGGAAACTCTAAGCATATTTTTTTAGAAAAAGAGGGTTTTCCCTCCAATTTCTATTAAAGAAACCACCACGGAACCAACATGATCAATTAAACCCTAAGCATGATCAATTAAACCGTATTATGGTTGTGCCATGGCAGATTTGAAGCTGTAAACTGGAGAAATGATATTTAGCATCCATTGTTTGCTTCAAACTAAGAACTAAATTCTAAGAGCTGAAAAGAAAGTAGAGTAACCAAGTTAAGATCTATTTTCTGGTTGAGATCAAAAAGTTGAGGAGATATGAAGTACCACCTCTCTTTCGGCACCGTGTAGGCATCGGGGGTGTGATGGCTGTCGGTGGCATTGAAGCAGATCTGCGACGGTAGACGGGTGCATCGGGGGATAAGTCCCGTTGCGGTGGAAGAGAAGGTCGTGTGAGCGGCCCCGGCAAAGAGGACGACGGCGGCGATGAAGCGGGAGGACGTGATGCAAGGCTATTGGTCCGTCACCGTGGATGAGAAACGTCCATCTCTAGCAGTGGACGACGTGGTCTTGGTAGGCGCTCCGGCATGGTGGAGGACGGTGGCGATGGATGGGGTGGAGGACGGTGGCGATGGATGGGGATGGGGTGTTCTAGCACGGATGGTGTATGAATGGGAAAATGGAGGGAGAGGTACGGGGAACCATGTTTTTGGGACGCGCCTGTCTGACATATGGGAAAGTAACGAACTTAGCCCCCGTTTAAAATTTGGACGTCTCGTCGGTTGGGGATAGGACGGTAATCTCGCATCTCGCCAATATTTGCCCAGAGCGATTTCGGGCGAGGAGAGGGTGGTTGGCGCCCATGGTTGGTGCCTATGGTGTATGAACGGGGCTGACAGGTAGGGCGGTTGTGTCACATTTGAGTAAAGTTACAAACCTGCCCCTATTGAAAATATTTGCCTACATCGATTTCGGCCGAGTTGAGTTTGTTTTGCCGCCCACCGTGTATGAACGGGAATGGAGGGAGAAACAGAGGTCTTTCGGACGAGCTTGAATCAAATGTGTTTTGCCGCCCATGTTTGATGCCCACCGTGTCGGAATGGGCTCAGAGGCGGTCGTGTCATGTCTAATTGAAGTTACTAACCTACCCCTATTTAGAGCAGTGGAAATCGGGCCGATGGATTGTCCGTGTAATGGGTAGACAGTAATTTCCATCTCCCAAACACTTGGCTTCGGGGAGCCGACGTGGGAGTGGATGTTTTGCAGCTTCTTTCGAATTTTGGGACAATAAGCATCCACGTTTACCCTGGCAACTAAATTCGAATCCATTTTGTATTCCTATATGAATCTTTATAAATCGTTCTATGTGTTTTTATATATCTTCAAAAGGACGACAAAGATGTATTCCACTGTCATATATGAATATGGTTTACAAATGCCGATACTCAAATTCAGAAACTAGTATCCAGTTTAAGGTGAATTTGAATATTTGGAACACTTCATGTCCAACTCAAATGTCACACGCAGCATAATGTGTACTCCCATTTAGATATGTACACAAGCGATGTATCAAGATTCAAATACCGAGTCAATCAACCAAGAATGTACAGAACTAACAGACATATAAACACTTATAGAGTATATGGATCAATAGTATCAACTAACATACATAAGCCAGGTCATTGTACTTTTTTTTGGCTACAACAGCATCTTTTTTTAGCCAGCATCTTGGCTCTTTCCGATGCGTGCCACGGTCCATCTATACTACTACTATTGCAGAATGCACATTCAGCCCGATTGACATATTTGTAGGTCTGGCACAACAATCCAAATGAAATGTCTCCGAGTCTTATCAATTAATACAGACTTGTGCTCAAATAAAATTACAAACCAAAAAACAAACAAAAAAATTACATGATCTCTAAAACAAATGGTTTGATAGATTACATGAACAGACAACACAAAGGTTATTCAACTATGGAAAGAACATTTCACCTATGATTTACCAAGTAGGAATTTAATTTCCTTTTTTCCTTCAGGACCTTAACAATGTGGTCAGTCTCAGCTTGCTTCGTTTTGAAATCCACCAAATATTTAATGGTTGTCTTGAGTACTGCTTGTGATTGTGTTGTTTGCTTCCTCAACATGTCAACTTCATCTCTAAGTGCAGAAGCAGAATCTCTTTCTACCACTAGTTTAGCCTCTAGAGCATCAGGAGTTGGAAATTCATAATGGACGATTGGGCCGGTGCCACTGCTGTGGGATGATGCAACGTCCATGGGGACCTCGCTCTTTGATCTTGGGCTAACCTGTTTTGCCATTAAAGTTCCGATTGGATTCAGAAAAGTTGAAGTTAGCAAAACATCTCAACTGGGAGTTATAACAGCAAACCAGTTAAACAAACAAGGAATTAAAGAGTTTCAATTGGATGCTGAAAAGTACTCCCTCCGTCCCATAATGTAAGACGTTTTTTAACACTATGCTAGTGTCAAAAAACGTCCTATATTATGGGACGGAGGGAGTAGTTATTAACATCATTGTATACCGATGTTGCAGCAGCAAAGCAGTTAAACAAACAAGTAGATATTTAAGTATCAAACACATAGATAGGCGCAGTCTACAATATGATTAACAGGTTGTGCCATTATGTAATCAGTAGCAAACTAAATTAAGCCAAGCAACGTAATTGAACAATTTTGCAATAAGTGGCTAACTAAAATTCCGAGAAGCAGGTAACTAAACTTACGCTAGTTCTTCGTACAGGCACACTGCAACTTCTTTTTCCCTTACAAGGTTGTACAAAGGAGTCCATGGCATCAATTGCTTGGATACGCAGTCCCAATACTTCTTTCTTCCCACACTGCATGGGTAAGTCGAATGGTTAATCTGGTAAGATGGTGCGTCCTTGATATGTTATATGAGGACGTGTAGTCAGACTAGTTGTAGCCAAACACATCACACTGGCTTTTACTGTATATTTCATGCGATTACTTTTGGCATATCGAGATCTAAGCAATCTACAATAGGATGAAAAGACTGGCATCCTTCACATTATTGGCGAACTCAGTTCACAGAAACAAGCAATTCAACCATTCTGTGGGTAAATCAAAAGCGCCACTGGAATATTTTTCACTATCCAATCATACACGCAAAAAGGGGCGACGCCACCATAGGGGCTGGTATGGGCGGCTTCCTCAGGTGGCTGGAAAGTGTGCACCTAGTTTGAGTCGTCCAGGTTGGCCCATGCTAGTTTTGTTCGTCCCAACGCACGAGCAGGCAATGTAAAAATGAAGAAAAATGTTTCAATTTGGATGGGCCAATAACATAAGTGCAAGGCAGGCCCTATAGCAGGCTCGCGTCCCAAACGAGCGCCTCCCATATTGATCGATAGCAGGAAAAATCCCAATTCATTCGCTCCAGCCTCCAGTCTGGTTCACTCCTAACCTAGCCACCGCTAGATAGACCGACACAACACTTCCTCGCGCCCTCGTTGGAGGGTGATCACCGGGCTTCAAGCGAACAGAAGGACAAGAAGATGAAGATCCAA
This sequence comes from Triticum dicoccoides, assembly GCF_002162155.2. Taxonomy (NCBI): domain Eukaryota; kingdom Viridiplantae; phylum Streptophyta; class Magnoliopsida; order Poales; family Poaceae; genus Triticum; species Triticum dicoccoides. Next base: position 162,932,695 of record NC_041393.1, read on the forward strand.
CCCTGGGTGTAGCCTGCGTGGGAGGCAGCAGCGGCAGCACGGGCATGGCATCGAGCTTGCGCAAACGGACAGTCATAGCTTGCAAGAGTAGCATGCGCAACGAGCAGGTACATCACATCCCTGATTATATCTAATTCAACTCTTCAATTTCTGGCCAATAGTTAAACCTGACGGTGTTGTAAAACTGCTTGTATGCAGGGAATCTATGAGAAAATGAAACCAATTTCTACTTATTTTATAACTCCCCCAATCAATACTGAACTGACTGAATCTGTTGTATATAATCAAAGTTTCCAGTGCAAACATACAAGATCATGTTGTTCTTGAGCCTGAAGTGTCTAATGAACAGACTGCTAATGAAGGATTTGATGCAAACATTTTACATGCTCCTAGTGATGAACATATAGTGTCTAATGAGGGATCTAATGCAAGCATTTTGCAAGCTCATTGAAGGATTTAGTGTCTAATGATGATCTACTATGTTGCGATAGACAGAGATTTGCAGGCATTGATGACAAGCAAATTATAGTGCATTTTCATAGCTTGAGGAAACGTTGAGGCCATCTACCAGAAAGTCCCCGTATCATGACAACATAGCATAAATACTTTTCTAACTGTTGTTTGAAACTATTGGCATACTTGTGCAGGATAGATATATTGATATGCAGTTTGCGCACTGGTTATACGTGCAATTACACTTCGATATTTTTAGCCAGAGAACGAATAATTCAGGCAGGTACAGACCATGTTTGTAGTCCTTGTACACCATGTTGCATTTTGTGTTTTTTGGTGCTTGCATCATTTAGTGTTTATAATCTTAACTACTTTGGATCATTAGTTGGTTTTCAAAGTGCATGTAGCTTCATATTTCTCAAGTTATGTTGATTTCCGGAGTGCAAGTGCCTTCGTATTTTTTAAGTTAAATGTTCGCCCCTTGTAACTTGAATTCGTGGATCAGCCACTGCACACAAATCATACACGAATGCCAGTACGAATTAAATGAAATGCAGGGACTTACTGTAGCTCGTTGTACAGGCTCGCTGCAGCTCTCCTTGCGCTTGGGATGTTCCATGTACAAGTCCATGTCACCACTTGCTTGGATGTGTAGGCCTTGTGCTCCTTGCATCCCCCTCTGCATTTTTGAGATGGCGAATGGTTGATCAAATAAGAGGAATCGACCTTGATGTTGTACTGGAGGACAGATACTTACAAGGTTATACGGGTGTGCAGGATGTGTACCAGATCCCGTAGCCCCATCATGCTTCGCTAAAAAATTGATTTGCTTGTTTCAGATGATATCTCCAGAAGAAATAAGAGTTAAAGTTAGAGTTGCATAGGCGTGTAAGCTAAGAGAGCAGTGAAAGGATATCCAAACATCGTCGGAACAGTGCACAAGGGAGTGATGTGTGGATACCTAGTTCGGGCCAGCATTTGGGCATGCTCGCCTAGCTAGAGTGCGGATCACTTCAGAGCCATTGAGGGTGATGCGCTGGCGTTGGTTGGCCGCGCACGGATGCAGATCTTGAGTGGCAGCGGAGCGCTACGATGCAGTGGACGAGACCGTTGGTGAAGCCCCAACGACCTCAGGGGGCGTAGGTGCGATGATGTGCTCGGTGAAGTAGCCCCGGTGAGCTGGGAGACGGCGTCGGTGAAGCGCACCTTATGCGGTGGAACTCGGTGTCTGTGAGGCACGTCGGTTGCGGCGGACGAGGGCGTAGATGAGGTAGCTCCGGTGCGGTGGTGAAGTGCGACCATCGTCTTCGTCGTCGTCGTCCGGCACAGAGGTGGGGAACGGTGGGGAAAGAGACGAGACGAGGGGCGATTCGAGGGATGGCGGCAAATTAGGGATTTGAGCAATCTGGGCGTGGAAGGGGACAGTGGAGAAGAGAGATTTTGCAGGGCTGGAATTGGGGCCGCCAGATATTTCAATCTGAAACGTGGAAGCGCAAACTTATATTGTCGTCGTCCTTTTTTTGGGGGGAGGGGGGTGGGTGGCTGGGTGCTACGCGTCCGTCTGACACACGCGACCACCCCGACAGGACTACGCTTCAGTGCCTTAAGGCACCTGCCTTTGTGTCCATGACATGTGGGCCCAACAGGTGGCTGGCCCACATGTCAGTCACCCAAGGGTTGTTGCCTTTAAGGCACCGAAGCAGCTTCCACCCCGACACGACCATGTTCTGCCTGGTGCGCCTACATTTTAGAATGCAAACGAATCTTCTTTCATTTGCAAACGAATCTGTATGTATTACCATGCCCGTGTTTTCCTTGCAATAATTAGTCATTCGAAACGAGATACTCCATCCGTTTACTTTTGTAAGTCATTTCAGACAACTTAAAATGAACTATTTTGCACATTGTCTGAAATGTCTTCAAGGTCTTATAGAAGTGAACATAGGGAGTACTATAAATTAATTAATGAGGAGTTATTTGAAAAAAAAAATCGAAACGGTACCCACGCTAACATGGATTAGAGTGTGTCACATAATTAGTTATTTGAATTAGAGTGTGTGTCACGTAGTTAGTTATTTGAATTAGAGTGTGTGTCACGTAGTGATCTCCAATTTTAACGTGGATTTCGCATTTCACTCTATCCACGCTACTCTTTTAATACAAATTCATATGTATTTGATGAACACCATGGTAGTGAGAAAACTTTTGGATGGATTCAAACATATGACCTACAAAATAGCACAACAAATTGAGCCAATGTCAACTTTTCGAAACTTAGTATGGCACGAATTCGAAATAATTACCCGTATGCCAGGTCCTCGGTTCAAATCTTACAATGTACACCGAATTGAAACATTGATATTAAGTCTCGTACTATGTACATT
>NC_041393.1:162935616-162981452 GCF_002162155.2 Triticum dicoccoides
CAAATGTTACATACTTCCTGTATCGGTCAATCTTCCTCTCCTAACCACCTTAGCAAGCTATCGGTTTCCAACACACGTTCATTCTTTCTCTCCATGTTTCGATCTCTAAGTCTCTCAACTACACAACCCCTTTTTCCACTCCTGTTACCAAATGTATTTACCTCACACACCCGCCATTGCACACCATGCCGAGCTCTCCCTCTCTCCCCCTCTCGCACTAAATACATGCATTGCCTATCTAGCACCCCAACCTCTCGTGCGCACGAACGCACGTTGTATATCTAGGTCACTCCCTCGAGACTGTCTCACTCTTTCTTCCGCATGGCGGGCCACACTCTCTCAATCTTGCTCTCTTTATCCGAGTCTTGTTTAACCTCGTTTTCTTTCACACACAAATGATATATCTCCCTGTTCGGGCCTCGATCGACACACTCTATACTCTCTCACGCAGATTGTCTATCTAGGTCAGTCCATCCAAGCCGCCGCCACTCTTTCAACCTCATGGTGGGCCACGCTCACTCAATCTCTCTCTCTCTCTCTCTCTCTCTCTGTGTGTGTGTGTGTGTGTATGTCTCGATTTACCTCGCTCTTTCTCGGACAAACACGATATATCACCATGTTTGAGCCCAATTCGACCTATTCACATTGTATACTCTCTCACGCACATCGTCTATCTAGGTCACTCTCTCCAAACCATCTCACTCTTTCAATCGCACGGCGACCCTATGTGATCGGTTGACCTTGCTTCCTCCCACGCACCAAATATATCTTTACGTCTGTGACTGGATCATCTCTCAAGCTGTATCTTATAGCCCTCACCCTTACCAAAAGCTCAGTCGGACAATATCTCTCCGGAGCATATATATTTGTTCAATGAATGTCGGACCACACTCACTTTGTCTCTCTATCTATATGTCTCTCGATTGACCTCGCTTTCTCATACCGTATCTTCCACGCGTTGAAGCTACTACCTCTCCATCCCTCGCAAAGCCGGAGCTATTTACATTGCGAGGGGAACTCCAACCTTGGATTAATTTGTGTAGGCATTTATTCCGGTCGGTTTCGATAATATTTTCGTAGCATTCGGCCCACAACTACTCCAAACGCCGTTGCAACCCACGCAACTCCCCTAGGTTATTTCCCTCTGGCTCGGTCATCGCTCTCTCGCACGTCCTTTCTCACCTTCAATGTCGCACCATGGTATTATTGAAAAAACTATGTTGTTCTCTTTAATTATTATAAATAAGCTACAAAACTACACACCGATAGTCCACTTGGAATGGAACAAATTTCGACCCACAAATTAAAGTGCTATAAACTACACACCAAGGGGGGCACATGTCACGAAACAAATTTAGACCCATATAGAGATTAAAAAATAAAGGACGAGGATCGAACATGCGACCGGGCCTTCAAGTCGCACGTCAATAGGCAACATACGTAGAATAGCAATGTTTGTTGTACCCCCTTTGTTCACATAATGTTTTTATATTACCACAGCCTAATTAATGGATAACATGTAATATTATTTTTAGTACTATTCGCCTTCACTTACTGGTGGGTTCCATGTGTGCTCTCTCGCTCTCCTCCCCTTCTGCGTTTAGACGCACGGGCAAACAGGAAGAACTCGTGGGTGATGTTGCCGTTGACCATATTAGGACGTGTTCACAACTCACAAGTCACGGCACCAGTTTCACGTACTAGCAGCACTAGTCAGTGTGTATGTGCAATGCACGTTAATTTGGAAGTATATTAAGTGCATGCGGATATTAACTACTAGGATATTATTTGCGTGTTGTCATGTAATTAGCACTATTTTTGGCATGAAATTAACTGCACGCTAAACGTGTTGAGCGCTCGACATTGAAGCAGTCTAGGTCGTTGGATGACAAGGAATACATGTGGCTTGATGATGTTTCATATTTAATATGATATGGCTCTAGCAGAACATTCAATCGATCAAACCATACATTTCGTTCAGTTTGACTCCGACTTTAAATTATACGACGATCGATATAAAATAAACGGAAATGATAAACGTTCGGATTTTAAGCATCGCAATCCGAACGTTTTTCGTGGCAAATTTAGAGTGCGCGGCGGCGGCGGGGGCGTCTCGCGGTGGGAAGCGGCTCCTCTGTCGTGCTCTGTGTGTCATCGGGCCACTGACCGACGGCGACGGCGGTGTCTTGCGTCGTTGTTGGCGTACTCCTGGACGTTGGCCTGGCTTCAAGGAAGGCCAAAATGTTCTGGACTTCGGAGCGAGTCAACTGGCGGGAGGAGGCGACTGGCGTTGGTGCAAGGAAGCGGTCGACGGCGGCCATCCATGCCGCTGAGGGGGCACTGGCACCCGCGCTGGAACAGGCGCTGTCAACGGTGCGGTGGAGACATTCGTGTGCATGGGCACCAGCACGGGCGCGCACGTCAGTGCACGCACAGGCGCATGCACTGGCATGTGCACGGGCACCGGCACGGGTGTGCGCGTCAGTGCACGTGCAGGCGCATGCGCTGGCAGGTGCACGGGCGCGTGAAAGTCGGCAGGGACCTCGTGGAACCCCGTGGCATCAAGCTCGGCGACAATGTGCAGCTCCCAGCCCATCAATGCCATGGGGATGGGCGCTGGCGCAGTCGGGGCGACGGGAGCCGGAACGGGAGCGGGGACAGGCACAGCGTCTTCCCGCAAGGCCAGTTCAAGCTCGTCCCAGAGTGCCTTATGTTCTTGAGACTCCGGCTGGGTGTCTTCCTGATGAAACTGGAACACTAAGGGCAGACCATCGTGATGCGGCATGGCGTACATTTAGGTCAGGCTAGTTGGAGGTAGACGACATGAGAATCGGAGAGGAAGAGAGAGGATTGTAGCGATACCGGGTTGTGCGGGGTTGATTTTAAACTGCGGCGCTGGCGACATTAAAAGTGGGAGCAGTTGGGACGACGGTGGGCGGCGGAGCCTGGTCAAAGGGCTCGCCTCCCGGTGAGACTGCACAGCGGTTTGCTCGCACGCCTCCCTGACAGCCGGCGCAGCGGTCTGCTCGCACGCCTCCCGTCGACTCACACGCTTGCTGGGACGGCACCTGCCGATGAGAAGCGGGGACTCATGGCGGCACGTAAACACCCACAGTTTCAATAGTGAAAGTGTTCGCCTTAACGTGATAGGTATTTTCCCTCAAAAAAAACGTGATAGGTCTTTGTTCCAAAATACCTTGGCTCTTCATTTGTGCAACTTGTCATTAGCAGCTTGTCTCGAATTGAAGAAAAAACTCACGAAGTAATATTTGTGCCATATCACGTAACCATGCTCAGTTTCAAGAATTTATGCTCCCTTTTGGATTTTCTGAAATTTAAGACCCAGGATTCGAAACAATATCATAACCTGCATCATGCAATAAATTTTCAAGCCGTACATCTGTCCTGCTGTATTTCTTAAGAAAGGATTTGGTCAAACATTTTGCTTAGTTAAACCTCCTTTCCGGTTTATAGGGCTCAATTCAAAAATCTCACCAACCAAGGTAGATGGTGAGTGGTGGAACAATTGTTGTAGTTTGCAAAACCACTCAATTAATGCGCTTGTTTTCCTCAAAAATTGTGTTTACGAATGCATTAATTGCAATGCATGCATGCATAAAGTACATGCATTGGCCAATTTTCTCCTAATACTTGCATGTAATGATTTATTGCACCTTGAAATCTGAACATGTGATGGGGAACAACCAAATTGAGACTTATAAAACGGGAAAACTAAAATTTTGAGATAAGCCCTATAAACCGGAAAGGAGGGAGTAAAAGGATAATCCCTCCGTACCAGTGCATTGCCTGATATATTAACTCAAGTACTAGGCACGAACAAAAAAAGTACGGAGTACTAGGCACGAACAAACGGCCTCAATTCTGTGCTCATCCTGGTGTAGTTGTACTAGTACTAGGCAATGCAGTTGACGGGTGACATTGACGAGCGGCGACCAAGGGAGTTGAACCGTGCTCGGCACGGTAGGTAATGTTATCTAGTTACTAAAGCATCCCTCCGTTGTTCATCGGTAGTCATTATGGACCGGAGGCATGAGGGGAATTTCCTAGGGCTGGAATTCTGGCCGCCAGATATTTCGACTTGAAACGCCGAGGCTCGACTGGTTGGGGTTGCCTAGTGTGCGTACCACGCACGCCACCGAAGGACACAAGCCCGTTTTTTAAGGATCAACACGAGCCAAGGTCTGGCTGGTACGCCGTTGGGTCCTACCATTTGAGAATACAAAAGGAACCTTTTAAATTGCCGAACGAATCTATGTGTATTACAATACCCGTATTTTCCTTGCAAATACTAATCTCAACGTGGTAATTGATTTATGACGAGTCATTGAATTAGAGTGAATTTGTGATATAGTGATCTCAACGTGTATTTCACATTTCATGGTATCCCTAGTAAGTTTTCCAATGCAAATTCAAATTTAAAAGATGAACAATATGGAGGTGAGAAAACTTTGTATGTATCAAGCATATGACCACACACACACACACACACACACACACACACACACACACACACACACACACACACAGAGAGACACACACGCACGAACACAACAACAATCCAATAAGTATAGTGCATCTATTTTTCCAACCCATGCATGTATGACACGAGTTCAAAAATACTCCTTCTATTCCTAAATATTAGTCTTTTAGAGAGTTCAACAAGTGACTACATACGGAGCAAAATGAGTGAATCTAGACTCTAAAATATGTTATATACATCCGTATGTGCCAGTCCATTTGAAGCCTCTAAAAAGACTAATATTTAGGAACGAAGGGAGTAAAATGTAAGACATCCATGGTCCTCAGTTCAATATTTAAAATGAACATGAAACTAAAACATGAATATTAAGTCTAGTACTATAGTACATGCAAATGTTGTGTTTAGGCGGAGCTATGATTGTGAGGGGTCAACCCCTCGACCTTAGATAAAACTGTGGAGCTCTGTTTAGGGTTGTTTAGATTATATTTTTTCCCACCCTCCCAACCACCGATTGGTTGTGCACCCCCCATCCCTCCTCCCCAGGAGAATATTTTGTGCCCCCATACCTTACATGCTATATGCCGATACGAGTTGCAGCTCACATGATGTGGCTTAATTTTTTTGTTGGAAACCTTGATGAGTTTGAGAATTGCACACAATTTGTACAAAAACTACTTAGATGCCCTTTGATCCCATATCCAATGACCTCGAAGCTCGTATCACCGTAGCATCTAAGATGAAGGAGGACATCATATTCTCCTATATGTAAGAATATCATGTGCCACCACACCTTAGATGCTTTGGTGATACAAGCTCTTCGGAGGCGTTGGATTTGTGACCCAACACCTCCTCGGTGGTTCGAATGGTTTTTTGCAGAAAAGCCACTGCTTACAAGCACAAAGACTACTCAGATGCCATTGGATCTCAGATCAAACGACCTCCAAGCTCGTATCACCGTAGCATCCAAGCCGCGATAGCACCTTATGTTTTCTCGCACGGGAGAGTATGAGGTGCTCCCGCACCGTAGATTCTATGGTGATACGAGTTGACTAAGATCTAACGGCCCACAGTAGGAGGTTTGAATGTTTTTGCAATATACGGCTGATAGAGTTTGGGAAATGCATAGAAAGTTCAAGTACTATGCATGTGCCATCTGATCACTAATCATACGACCTAGATGCTCATATCACCATAGCGGGTAATTAAGCTAGGGGGAGCACCTAATATTAGCACCGGGGAGCCGTTGGATCGATGATGCAGCGGCACACACGAGGCCTGAATGTTTTATTTGCAAAAAAAACTTTGGAGAGTTTGGAAATTGCGCGTAATTACAAAGACTACTCCCAAGCCATTGGATCTCACTTCCAACGGTGTAAAAACTCGTATCACCATAGTATCTAAGCTGCGGGGTGGATGTGATATTCTATGCCGCTGTCATTTTTGTTCGTAAATTTGCAAAATACGTGTAACTCGTGTCGTTACTTGTCTAACCGCGCAAAGTGTTTGTTCAAAAAAACCATCCTACACTAAAATATCGAAACAACACACGGGGGTCCCACTTGTCATTAATCAAATTTGGACCTAAAACTAACAAATCTGAAAGATGAGATTCGAACTGTCAACCTGGACTACAAAGTGTAAGTCGATAGCCTGAAAAAACGAACGGTTGTTGGCTTTGTCCCATAACTTGATTTTATACAGTACTTGCGTTGAGTAGAGTAGAGGGAGTGCCTCGTCAACACGTGCATGACCGTTGTCTCACTTACGGGTGGTCCCAGGTCTGCGATCTCAATCTCTCTTCTCTCCATCGTCTAACCTTTGCACGGGCACACACGAAGAGCGGCGCTAGCTTGCCGTGGTGTTATTACAACTAAAAAAAAGCTTGGAAAATAGAAGAATCGCCTATAACAAGAGACGTTGCGGCTGGTCGAGACGGAGCTAACCGTGCCACTTTGCATGATGAAGCTGTGTGGCTAGTGGGGTGTTTTCGACCGACTGGCTGGGTCCCGAGGTCGAACCATAGGTACTACGTCTGATACAGTATATTTTTACACGCACATTTTTCCTCCGTGCCGAGACGTGGCACACCCTACCGCGTGGTTTCGGGGTCCTCCCGGGTGGTGCACGCATATATTCTTCCTAACGTGGGACGCCCTACCGCGCGTTTTCTGGGTCCTCCTCGGTCGTAGCACCGAAGCAAGTAAATGAGTCGTCAAATAACGAAAGACCACCTTTCCCGCCGAGTACATCAGTGAAGCACAGTGGCTAGCTAGTTGGGCTAGTTCGACCAATTAGCTAGGCCGCCGCCACATTTGTTTTTTCACCCCTTTTTTTATCTACTTGCCGGAAAGTAAATTTAAATATCCACCGCGTTGTTGCTCTGGTGTTTGGGTGTGGCAGGATTTTAAATTTTTTGATTGACGGGAGTAGGCACGGCAGGATTTTAAATTTTTTGATTGACGGGAGCAGGCGCGGTAGCAATTAGTCACGATGACTCCGCCTGTAAAAACCCACTGCTCCCTGATGTGAGAAGTCATCGACTGGTGTTTTACCATGGTGAAAACCAAAAGATTCCCCGCTCCTCGGCTTGCTCCCTCCGCCTTCCCGTAGATTGCATTGCCTTTCAGCCGTTTCGCCCCCTTTGCTTCCTCTCCCCATTGCTTCTACCTGGTGCCATGGCGGCGCAGCAGATCACGGAGTCCGAGGTGAGGCGCCGGACACAGGAGCTCCATGCCAAGGATGCGGAGCTCAGGGCCTAGGACGTGGAGCTCCGTGAGCTCAAGGAGGAGAGGAGTGCCATGCTCCTCCATTATGTGCGGGAGTTCACGGACCTTCAAAAGCGGCAGGCGTCCACCACAAAGATGCTCGAGGCGTCAACGGCGTTGCTTCAGAAAGAGGGAGATACGATAGGCCGTCAGGGGAGCTGGCTGGAGCGCGAGCGGGCCGATCGTGATGAGGTCCAGGATTGCCTCAGCCACTTGGTGAACCAAGTTGCCACGCATGTTGTCGGTGTCAAAACCGGCGGATCTCAGGTAGGGGTCTCGAACTGTGCGTCTAGGCGGATGGTAACAGGAGACAAGGGACACGATGTTTTACCCAGGTTCGGGCCCTCTTGATGGAGGTAAAACCCTACGTCCTGGTTGATTAATACTGATGATGTGTGTTACAAGAGTGGATCTACCATGAGATCAAGGGGGCTAAACCCTAGAAGCTAGCCTATGGTATGATTGTTGTTCGTCCTATGGACTAAAGCCATCTGGTTTATATAGACACCGGAGAGGGCTAGGGTTACACAGAGTCGGTTACAATGGTAGGAAATCTACATATCCGTATCGCAAAGCTTGCCTTCCACGCCAAGGAACGTCCCATCCGGACACGGGACGAAGTCTTCAATCTTGTATCTTCATAGTCTTGGAGTCCGGCCGATGATGATAGTTCGGCTATCCGGACACCCCCTAGTCCGGAACTCCCTCAGTAGCCCCTGAACCAGGCTTCAATGACGACGTGTCCGGCGCGCATGTTGTCTTCGGCATTGCAAGGCGGGTTCTTCCTCCGAATAATTTATAGAAGATTGTGAACATCAGGATAGTGTCCGGCTCTGCAAAAATAAATTCCACGTACCACCGTAGAGGGAATAATATTACACAAGTTCAATCTGCTGACGTATTTTGTGGTGTGACGTCACACCATTACCAAGCCTTTACTCGAATTGTTTTTATTGTATCACCTCAGCGCGTTTAGCGAGGCAGTTTCCTTGTCACGTCTTGTTGAAGCAGAGATCGTGTTCCCCTTATTCCGGGATTCGCATCTATACGGACATGGGTAACCCAACCGCGCCCGTTGCCACGCCCCCTCCATTGAAGGCGGGTTCCAAACGGTCACGGGGACGGCTCTTGGTATTCTCCCCCTTTATAATGAGACCAAGGCCCGTTCTTTTCCTTCAATCCTCTATCGAATCCTCCCCTCGCCCCGAGTTCCAACACCCAGGGCTCCATATTCGGGTACCTTCGATCTTCGACAATGTCCGGCCCCGACCTACGAGGCCGGTGGATGCCCTCCTCCGTCACGGAAGAGGACGTGCTAAAGCTAAGAGACGCCAGGTACTTAACCTACGAGATTTCGCATAGGCTGCCTGCCCGAGGGCAAGTTATTCCTACTCCCGAGCTTGGCGAGAGCGTCGTATTCGTGTCTCACCTCCGTCGGGGTTTAGGCTTCCCGACAGATCCCTTCGTGAGGGGGCTCATGTTTTACTATGGGCTGGAATTCCATGACTTGGCTCCGGAGTCTATCCTCCACATCTCATCATTCATTGTCGTCTGCGAAGCCTTCCTCCGCACTACCCCTCACTTCGGCTTGTGGCTCAAAACCTTCAACGTGGAGCCAAAGATGATTGAGGGGCGTCAGGAAGAGTGCGGCGGGGCGGTTATAAGTAAGAGGGCCGATGCTCCATGGCCCGAGGGCTCTTTTCAGGAGGAGTTCGGCTTGTGGCAACAAGAGTGGTTCTATATCACCGCTCCCAGGGGCAGCAGGCAGAGGCTGCCGCCCGTCTTCCGCTCGGGCCCTCCACAGCAGCTGACGTCATGGGTCAACAAGGGGCGTGACTGAGGGCCGTCCAAGGACGTTCCCCTGTTGCAGGACCGGATTCGAGGCCTCCAAGAAAGGGAGATCAATCTGGCCGTAGTGGTACAGGTTATGTTGATCCGGCGCCTACTGCCCTGCAAACGTCGCCCCCTCCGCCTATGGGAATTTAATCCGGAGGGGCCACGAGCTCTTCAACACTTCATGGGTTTGACACCCGCGGAGATGTACAAACTGTTCTTCGGATCGCAAGAGATGCGTCCGGAATTGACCGAGGATGCTGGCCTAAGCTGCAATCGCCCGGATACTCAAGTAAGTAGCCCTGTGTCCGGACACATCGTCCATTTACTTACTGTGGGTTTGCCTTTTAACCAGCTATCCCTTGGACAGGAGTGGATAGCACAAGCAAAACTGATACGGTGTCCGGCCCCCCTCCCTGAGACCACGCAGGATCCCGTGTTAATCAAAATGTTAGAGGTTGCACCTTCGGAGGAGGGCGAAGAAGGGCAGAGGGGATCTACCACCTCAGCCACGGAGGCTTTCAGTAAGGGAGGAATCGAGAGTCCCTCCTTCCAGGGGGAGAAGAGGACCGCTTCCCAAGACCCGGAGGTCAAGGCCTCAAAGCGGGGAATGAAATCTGTACCGGAAGGTCCTGTGCCGGGAAGAGCCCCGACCGTACTGTCTCCTCGAAGGAATCAGCCCTCTAGCAAGCCATAAGTAAAAAGGGGGAATTTTGTAATAGTGAACATCCCTGTTTAATTTCTAAGGGTAACCGAAGTTTTCACCTTGTAGTTCGGATCTCAGCCCATCTCAGCACAGCTCATCTTCGGGAGACCTTTGTCCGGAGATGATGGAGAGCGAAACGCCTCCATCTGCCGCCCCATCGTGCGGGGCGGACGACCCTGAGGTGTCGTCGCGGAGGGTCTCCCCGAGTCCGGCGGGGCCAGAGAGTTCGGCACCCATTGGAGTACGGCCGGTGGAGCTGCAGGATTTGCATAAGAGGGCGTCCATCTTAGAAGATCACTGCACATTAATGAGTATGGTGATTGAGAGGATCTCGTCCGCCGAAAGCGGGTTGTGTGAGGCCGTCGGAAGTTTGCTGACGGGATTTGAGGTACGCAAAAAATGATATACCTTTTGACAGTTTTTGCACATGAACTACGCCCTGTATAGATAGTAGCCCCTGAGACTTAGTATGCTGTCGAAAACGGCAGCGTGCCGAGGATCATAAGTTATAGAATGTCGCCTTTCCTATGCAGGTGGCGGAACGTTCGGTCGCCAGCCGGACTGATGGAGTTGCCGAGCTTAAGAGGCAACTCGACGTTGCGGATGCGGACATCTCGCTGGTCAATAAACGACTTGATGAGTCACAAGGTATGTGGTTGCTCTGCGGTCGCCTAGTAAGGGAGCTGATGCCCATTCCTTACAATTTGTATGCCTGATGCAGATAGTGCTGCTGCTGTGGAAGGCCTTCGAGCAGAACTTGCTCGGGACAAGGAGCAATCTAGAAAAAGCGAGGCGGCTGCCTCAAAGGCAACGGAAGAGCTAGAAGCCGAGAAGGCTGCTCACTGCCGAAGCAGGGAGGAGATGGCCGGAATGGCCACGAAATTAAAAGTTGCTATCGACCGCCTAGAGGTTCTTGAAAGAGAACGCCGAGCGGAGCAAGAGGACCTGAAGAAGGCCGACGCCGAAGCCAAGGATGCCCGTAGTGAGATGCGGGCTATGAAGGAGGAACTGCGTCAGGTCGGAGACATTGTGGCTGGAAAGCCCTTTATGCTGCACAGGAAGTTCACGGATCCGAAGTATGCTCAGCTGGGCCGATTGTACGGTGCGGAGGATCCTTATCTGGACTTGGCGGTGAGTGCGGCGGACGCAGTCGTGCACTTTCGAAGCTAGAAGGATCACGAAATGGAAGAGCTTTTCTGGTCTCAATTCCATAGTCTGGAGCGTCCACTTCCGTTGAGTGATTGGCTGATTGAGTGGGCTGAGCTGGATAGATTGTCCGAGCTTGCCATGACGGATGTAGTCTCTCATCTGTGGCCGAAAGGGCCCAAGCCGAAGAGTTATTTTGGCTTGTTGCAGCAATTCCTTGGGGCGGTGCCGCGTATTGGGGCGATGAAGCGGTCGGCATGCATAGAAGTTGCACGGATGGCTCTCGCCCGTGGTAAGACATACTGAGCGGAGATGGATGCCACCGATGTTGCATCCCGGGGTTCGGACAGAAGCCGATTCCGCACCGAGCACTATTTTGAGGAAGTCCTGCAGGGCGCTCGTTTAATAGAGTCGCAGTGCTCGAAAGATGTTATGTTTGAATGACATGTATGATTTCTGAGATCAAGTTTATAATGCAATAGCTTTTTATACTTGTGCGTTCAAGTATTGAACTATCTCCTTTGCGGCCGTATATGTATGAATAACCTGAAAGTTGCAGTCTTTGGCTTCAGCCCCCACACACATGGTGCGGGGGTGTTTGCAAAAAGAAAAGCGCTTTTTCACACTTAATCCAACATCTTGGTCCTTTTAGGGAGGTGATAGTGTAGCAACCTAGGCAACCGGACTATAATGCTTTATCACTTTCACTTAGCCATAGGAGCTCGAATGTGGGGCTACTATATAGCCCCTAGCGGCACCGCTCTTCTCCGAACTTCGGGGTGCGTATGTGCCTGACCGGGAAGCGGTCCTTCGTCAAAGCGGAGGAATTCTAAACATTCCAATGGTCGATCGCGTGGTTGACCAGTCTCTCGCTATATCATGACAGTCAGTTTTCGGCTTTCTCTACTGAGGTGCTTGCCCGGCCGAACCGGGGCACAATCGCAGTAGTTCTCTTGGTGCCGCGTTAGCCGATGATATGGAACGTAAGGCAGCAAAACACAGGAGCCGGGCAAACCCAACATTTGACCAAAGACATGATTCGGAGCTGATGCATATAAGGCCTCACTCGAGACGCCGAACACTCCCTGAGGTGTTCGGTCTTTATCATACCGGGCATAACAATGCCCTCAGCCCCTAGTGTCCAGGTACAGGAGGGAACTTCTGACGCGGCCGATGCCAAAACGCCAGCCTCCTCCTCGGCTATGGTGGGAAACCGGGGGATGTGTATCAACAAGAGACAGTAAGAAAGGTTTACGCAGGGTCTTAATCTGAAAAGAATCCTTGCAATGGGTCCCTACTGCACGTCTGCGC
This sequence comes from Triticum dicoccoides, assembly GCF_002162155.2. Lineage (NCBI taxonomy): Eukaryota > Viridiplantae > Streptophyta > Magnoliopsida > Poales > Poaceae > Triticum > Triticum dicoccoides. Next base: position 162,947,879 of record NC_041393.1, read on the forward strand.
CTGTGTCTCCGTTCTGATGTATCCTGGATGGGTGTAGCACGTGTTTCGTCTGTAAAAGAGAAGGACTTAGTTTCCAAGAAATATCGTGCAGAAGTTGTATTAAAGTAGAATAAAATGAAGAAAGTTGAGCTTTATTGTCTCTCATCATTTATACACGCGGCCCCTTATAAACGGGGTATGCGGCTGGGAAGCCCCTTGTTTAGTTACGCCGGACTCTCCTAACCATGTCCGTGGTCTGAATGACCTGTGTTTAGGGGCTTTGACCTGCAAGGTCTGATTAGTGTGTGGCTGTCGAAGCAGTCTCACGTTCTCCGTGGTCGAGGAACACTCGGAGTTACTTTTTAATGAAATTATGCCACGTTGACCGGGCATTCTTAAGCGTAAAAAACGCGTAATGTGGTATTGCATTTAGGGCTGGCAATAGCTGCGCGCCCCAGTAGTGCTTAAGGGCTACTGTTTGAATGGGGCGATGGAGAGTGAGCTTTTCGTGACGGAGGTTGTCGGATGAACCAAACACAGAGCCTGTATAATTGGCTTAAAGGCCTGGTATCACTCCTTTGAAGGAAGTGCTGCTACGGCGAATTTTGGTTGGGTCTATCCCCATTCTGCGGGCGGTGTCCTGGTATTGCAGGTGCCGCGTTGTCTTTTCGTGTTATCACATGAAGCGAGTTCACTGTTTTGACTTCTAGTGGGAAAGTCTTCTGTTTTCCGGAGTGCTGCTTTTGGGTTTCATCACTTTTGCTTGGTGTGTCGAGCCCCTTGTGTTCGGCATTAAGTCGGCCGGACTGCTTGAAGACCCAACAATCTCTGTGGGTATCGTTTGCAGGCTTCTCGGAGGTACCATGTATTTGCCATAGTCTATCCAGAGTCTTGTTTAGGTTGGATAGCTCGTCACTGTTGTCCTTGAGGGGCAGTGTTTTGTTGTTCGGCCGAGAGCTTTTGAATCCGGCGTTGACCGCCGTACTATTCGGGCCATTTTCCTTATTCCGGCGCTGATCTTTTCTGCGTCGTGATTTCCCATTTCCATCCCTAACTTCGGATGTACTCGGGTCGCTGGTGCTGCATCTAGCCAGCCAGCTGTCTTCCCCCGTGCAAAAGCGGGTCATGAGGCTTGTTAGTGCGGCCATTGTTCTTGGTTTTTCCTGGCCGAGGTGTCTGGCAAGCCATTCGTCTCAGACGTTGTGTTTAAAGGCTGCTAAGGCTTCAGCGTCCGGACAGTCTACTATTTGGTTCTTTTTAGTGAGGAACCTGTTCCAGAATTTGTGTGCTGACTCTCCGGTCTGTTGAGTTATGTGACTTAAATCGTCTGCATCCGGAGGGCGGACATAGGTCCCCTGAAAATTTGCTCGAAACGCATCTTCAAGCTCTTCCCAACTTCCAATGGTATTTTCTGGGAGGCTTTTAAGCCAATGCCGAGCTGGCCCTTTGAGCTTGAGGGGTAGGTATTTTATGGCATGGAGATCGTCTCCTCTGGCCATATGTATGTGTAGGATGTAATCCTCAATCCAGACTCCCGGGTCTGTTGTTCCGTCACATGCTTCTATGTTTACGGGTTTGAATCCCGCTGGAAATCCATGATCCAGTACCTCGTCGGTGAAACATAGTGGGTGTGCGGCACCCCTGTATTTGGGTGTGCCGTTGTCTTCAAATGCTCGGCGGGTTATGTTGCTTCCTGGAGTCTTCTTTTTTGGCCCATAAATAGATCTGACTGGGTCGTCCTTTTTCCGAGGATCTTTATGCTGATCGTGTGTCGGCCTGTGTGCGGCGCCCCTTGTTGCTCTTGGCCTATCATCTGGCGTCTATCCGGCCAGGCGGCTTCTTTCTTTTTTGACTGTGGGGGCTCTAAGGCCTCCTCGTCAAATTCGGGCAACAGCTTGCGCTTTGGGTAGCTCTTTGTCTGGTGACTAGCGCCATGTTTATCTGCGCTGTTGAGTACTTTGCTCCATCTCATTCTGAGTGCGTCCTCCGCTGTTTTGAGCTTCCGCTTTTGCTTCTTCAAACTTCTTGCAGTGGCGACGAGCCTTTTATGAAGATTCGTATGCTCTGGTGATGTGAGATCATCTTCGCCGGGGATGGGTTGTGTCGTGGATTGTCACGTCAGATGTCCTTAGTGTCAGGACTTAGTCGCGAGGCCAACGCATCTATGTGGTAGCTTGAGAGGGGTTGAGTGGAATCGAGAGACGCAACACAAGACAGGGATTTAGACAGCTTCGGGCCCCGGGAAACATCGTCCGGTAAAAACCCTACATGCTGTTTGAGGCTAGGTCTCATTATCATCACGAGGGAGTCGCCGTAAACCGGCTCTCCTCTTTGTGTCTAGCCCTAAGATTGTTTCTTCTTGCTTGTAGCTTCTCCCTCTTTGGGGAGCCCTGCCCCTCCTTATATATGTTGAAGGGGCGGTTTACATGTGGAGTCCTATTAGGATTAGGACTAGTCTATCTCTAATACAAACCGGATACAAATCCTGGTCTTAACTCTTTGTAAGGTAAATATTCCTTTCCTCTTAAACCGGCCCACCATAGCACGATCCGGCTTTCCATAAACTGCCCGTTGGGCCACCGGGTCTTGTCGCTCCTCTGACCCGCATGCCGGATTACCAATGAACCGTAAACCGCCATGTCCAAGTGGGTTGCCAGTGAATCGCCAAACTCTAGCCGGGTCATACATCCGGCGGTTTATACCGCGGGGTATATCCCCGACAGGTTGCTTGTCCAGTTCATGTCCGGCTGGCTGCTTGTTGACATGTGCGTTGTCCATTGCTTCGCCCTGCTCTAGGGCCTGGTCCGTATGGGTGCCTTTTTTATCGAGGCCGGTCTTCGGGCGGCGCTTGCGTCGCTGTTTTGGTTGTTTGTTGGGGGAGTTGTCCTTTGCCACGTCCCGTTTTTCCTCATTATCGCTTCCTTTTGGTGTATCCACCATGTATACATCGTGAGTTGGGGTGGCTTTCCCGTGCCCGGTAGGCGCTGGTTCTTGGTCGTCTTCGGCATCTTCGTCCATAACGTCGATGTCTTCGGAGTCGTAGTCTAGCATGTCGGTTAGATCATCGACAGCGGCTACCAAGTGGGTGGTGGGTGGGCTTTGAATTTCTTCGTCATCCGCATCCCAACCGTCCTGACCGCAGTCCGGCCAGGGCTCTCCTGATAACGAGAGATACTTTAGCGAACTCAAGATGTCACCAAAAGGTGAGTGTTGAAAGATGTCCACTGTGGTGAACTCCATGATCGGCGCCCAATCGGATTCGATCGGAGGGGGCGCGGGAGGTTCGGAGTTCAGCGAGGAGTCCGGAACCTTGGAGTCACGAGCTTTATGAGGGACAAGGTCAGTGTTCGGCTCTATCGCCGTAGAGGTGGCAGCCCCCGAGGCGGTGTCTAGCCATCTGTCCTCGATCTGCGCAGCCGGCTCCGAATTGAAGATTAGAGCGGGTTCGAGTGCGGCCTTCAGGGTACTGTCCGGCTGCAGAGCTAAATCATGCTTGCCGTGACAGTGCGGCACGCTCGGCTGTGGCTCGAATCCATCGAAGATCAAGTCCCCACGGATGTCCGCCGTGAAGTTTAAACTTCCAAATCTGACCTGACGTCCAGGGGCGTAGCTTTCGATCTGCTCCAGATGGCCAAGTGAATTGGCCCACAGTGCAAAGCCGCCGAATACGAAGATTTGTCCGGGGAGAAAGGTCTCACCCTGGACCGCATCGTTGATGATGGTCGAAGTAGCCATCGAGCCTATCGGTGACGACACAGAGGAGCTCTCAATGAAAGCACCAATGTCGGTGTCAAAACCGGCGGATCTCGGGTAGGGGGTCCCGAACTGTGCGTCTAGGCGGATGGTAACAGGAGACAAGGGACACGATGTTTTACGCAGGTTTGGGCCCTCTTGATGGAGGTAAAACCCTACGTCCTGCTTGATTAATACTGATGATGTGTGTTACAAGAGTGGATCTACCACGAGATCAGGGAGGCTAAACCCTAGAAGCTAGCCTATGGTATGATTGTTGTTCGTCCTATGGACTAAAGCCAGCCGGTTTATATAGACACCGGAGAGGGCTAGGGTTACACAGAGTCGGTTACAATGGTAGGAAATCTACATATCCGTATCGCCAAGCTTGCCTTCCACGCCAAGGAAAGTCCCATCTGGACACGGGACGAAGTCTTCAATCTTGTATCTTCATAGTCTTGGAGTTCGGCCGATGACGATAGTTCGGCTATCCGGGCACCCCCTAGTCCGGAACTCCCTCACACGTGTTGCGGCTGCGTGATGCCTATCGTCGTGCCAGCGCGACGATGCCGGCCGTTGGGCTAAACCCGTTCGACCACCCGGTCGACTTCAATGAGATGCGTCTTCCTGACCTGGTCTCCTTCTTCACCTATATCTCCGAGGAGCTGAGCCGTCTCCGCGCGATGGTGGGTGCTGAGCTGGACAAGGAGGGCTTGCATGTTGCCATCGCCGTTGCCGGGCGAATCCTTTCAGGGCTCCGTCACCGGAATCCTTCGTGCCATTGGACGCCGTCTTTGACGAGCTGGCTCCCGTCGACCGGGAGCGGGCTCTGCGGGCGGTTGCACCCTGCATCACCAACGTCGTGTGCCTCGAGAAGTAGAGGGACTTGGGTGGTGTTTAGGCACCCTCTGCATGGGCATGTCCATGTCTCGGCGCAACATGACCGTTGGATCAAACTTAGATGGTGCAGATCCGTCACTGTAGCACAAAGCGTGTGGGTGTGTTTGGTTGCATTCTCATCTCAATATAGTTGTTTCCTCTTCGTGTATTTTTGTCAACCTACTAGTGTGGACTCATGCACCCTTCATGCACTCTGCCAAACACCCAAAAGTGGGTCGAGAAGGGAACTTTTGCTCCCATCCCGTGCACCCTTCATACACCCTGTCTAACACTATAGGATGTGCTTCATATGGTTCATGTTTCGTGGAGTACTATAGCACCGTACTCTCCGTGCGCTGTGGACCTGGTTCTGTTAACATTGATCTCACCGTTCATTCTCGACCGGACAGTCGAAAAAGCGGTACTATGTTACATATAGGAGTAGTTGACATGCGCACAACACAGCAACAAGATTGTGTAGTACTGACGTATGAACCACTGCACATGCCTAGTAGTAGGAGCACTGTGTATGTTCAAGTGGCTGCCATGTTTCGCACTCCTCCGTCGTAAGAGTGGAAACACTTGTTGTAATCATTTTTTTCTTCAGAATGAAAAACAGTGGACACGCTCTACCGTGCGGATCCTCCTCCAGCCATGCACTAAGTTACTCACTTTCGCCGACGTGTGGGACAGCCAGCACCTAGGTCCACCAGCCATGCACTAAATTACTGCGTAGTAGAGTGACGGTAGACTACCCCGATCGAACCGTCGTAGTAATGCCCAATGAGCCGTCAAATCACAAACCCCCTCCTTTCCAGCAGTAAGTTGGACGGACGAAGCAACCATCATTTCACTCTTCTCTCTCAGCTTCCTCTCTTGAAGAAAACCCCCACTCGCTTCGCTTCTCCCTCATCTCGTTCCTCCTTTCACTCTTCTCTCTCAGCTTCCTCTCTTGGATGGACGCCGGAGCACCGGCCGACGTGATGTCTATGGCTCTGGCCAATACCGTCGAGGCTCATGGTACGAAGAAGCGCAAGCACCCCGCCGAGACTACCGCAGACAAGCTCAAAGCCATCGCCCTGTCCAAGCCCCCCTCTCCGGGATCCCTCATTAAGCAAGTCCAGGTAATGTCTCTTGTTGACGATCTTTTTCTTGATCTTGATCGTGTTTTTTCATCTAACACGCAGTACTAGTACTGGTAGTACAACTTTCTGGGTGATCTTGCATGTGATTTTAGTGTGCCAAATGACGGTTCTAAATTCCTCTTTTAACCAAAACATGCGAGAGGTTGACACTGATTTCTTATAGATTACTTTCAACTACTCCCTCTGTCCCAAATTTCCTGTCTAAGATTTGTCTAGATACGGATGTATCTAATACTAAAATGTGACTTGATACATCTATATCTAGACAAATCTAAGATAAGAATTTTGGGACGGAGGGAGTACTTTATGAACATCAATGCTACCTTTTAATAGGGTATATTTGCCTCAGTAACTTGTGTTATGGATATTGCATATAATCCCTCTGCTCTCATGCCTTTGAAGACATGTTCTAGTGTCTTTGTTCACTCATTTCTGTGCGTATGTATTCATATATGGAGTATAATATCAAAAATCATCTTATATTTCTGAATGGAGGTAGTAATGAAATATGGTTTCTGTTTGAATTAGAACCAGGTCCACGGTGGAGATGAAGTTCTCAAAGTCATGCCGTGTGAACTGGAAGACCTGATGATGAGTTCTACTGCTGAACTATCCAGCTACCGTGTCCTTGTCGCCAGGTGTCCTGAACTAGTGTTTTCCTATAGCATTGTTGTCAGGCGTGTTCTCGAGGCTGTACTTGACCACAACAATTTCCTGGCTGTGCCTTCGATTGCGAAGGGTGTGGTTCTTGTAAAGCTTCCCAACAAACCTGATGTGGCATGTCTTCATCATCATGTATATGAGTGGAAAGACCACTCTGTTAGGTTCTCCAAGGTTGACAAGATGGTGATGGTGCATGTAGACATCTCACACGAAGTCCATGTCCTAGTCAGTTATGCGGGGTTCATCCCGTAGGTCGGTGGCAAGAAATAGTCTGCAGAGTTCAGTTAGTGCAACTTTGCTTGTCTGTAGTAAGTACTATTGTTCAGTACTTGATTTGTGTTTGTGAACCCTGTATTGTTTATTAGTACTGTCGCTTTTCGTGTGTAGTCAGTCCTGAGAACGGTCTATGTTAATGTCTGTCCACTCAATTCAGTCTGTACATTTTGAAGTATCCAGATCATATTTTTTGTGAGGACGGTTTATCAATTATGGTTACACTCCAATATATGTATGCATTGCAGGGTTTATCGCACCCACCAGGATTTCCAGTCCCATGGATGTTCGGTCCATATGATTTGTCACGACCTTTGGACTGTCCTGCTTGTGGGAGTAGGCAGGGCCCCTGCATGCCACGCATAGTTGGACGATCAATCTTCTGTTTAGTACTTCAACATAGTGATTTCCTAGTAAAGATTCACTCGTGCCACATCAAGTAAATCTTATTGATTTATTGTCTAAATCTTATTGATTTAATGTCATGTTTTCTTTCTTTTCCTCCAATTTTACGATGCAGGTTTTGCCATGTGACATTCATCACAGAATAAACCGTTTGGTTTGCTCTACTATGGCTATTTTTGCAGGTTTCACTTCTTATGTCGTGTCAATAACGAAGGCATTGTCCATCACTTATATTACTGGAAAAAATTGGATCAGTCTGTTGTCTAAGTACAAGCTGAATCCCTATGATGAACTGTAGTTTGGTTTAACAAAAATGCCACAATTAGTCCTTCTCGTGTTTAAAAGAAATGAAGAAAAAAAGTGGATCACGGTCACGGATCCTAGTCAAGTTAGAAAGATGATCATAGCAGACCAGACACGATCGCCGCTGTCTCGCACAGATCGAGCACCGGCAGTTGCTCTACCACTAACAGCGGCAGCAACTCAGTCTGATCCAGCTGAGGATTGGGCACCGACCGCGTTAGCGGATCAGTTTGATCTATCGGAGGATCGGGCATCGACAACGGCACCAGCTCTACAAGGAGCACCATCTCCGGCAGCAGCGGCGGCTTCGGCACCTGCACCAACACTTGCACTTGTATTTGGTCCGGCCCGTGCAGTTGCACCGGCAACAGACTGGGCTGCAGTTCGCACTTCATATACCAAAGTCCTTACAAAAACCGACATGTCCACCTTCTTGGTAAGCATTGGCCGCCCAAGTGCTTCGTTCTTTTTTCTTTCCATGTTGTTTCACATGATTCACTGTGTTGATCTAACTGTTTGGGTATGTCTTCTTGTTTTCAAACAGAGAATTCCTAGAGCAACGAGGGAGTCGTTCAACAATCCGGGCGACCGCGGCCAAGTTTCTCTTACCATGCGCAGCCTTGGTGTGAATGAACCTGCTCAATATACCGTAAGTACAAAGGATGGTCGCGTGATGTTTGATGCTAAAGGATGGTCAAGGTTCAAATCTAAATCATATCTTGCGGTAGGGGATGATGTCAAGATCGAACTTTCTCGGCAAGGAGAGCTGGTCCAAATCAACTTTGAAATTCTTCAATAGCAGCACGCAACTGCCGAACTGATCTATCCTCCGAGAGATTTTGATGTAATAATCTGGCATGGTGAAACAAGTGTCTTGTGTGTATAAGTAGTACGACAGTATTATTTATCACATGGTATATCATTGATAGAATTGCAACTCTGATTGCTGGTTAGGAACTGTCCTTCGATTTCATTCCAACAGCTGTTGTGCTTTATTCAATTTTGTGTATTCGCCTTGCGAGAGCATCTAAAACCAGCGCAGTACCGATCGCTTGCAATATGAAAAGCGCTGAGGTAGAACACATGGGCGCCCAAACATGCAAGGTCGGCCTGCGGCCCAAAGTCTAGAAACGTGAACCTATCTGAGTATTATATTCTCAGCTGAACCCCCATAAAAAAAGCTGAACCCCCATAAAAAAAGCTGAACCCCCATAATGCCCGTGCGTTGCAGAGGGAATATATTTGTCGGCAAGGTGAGCCTGTGATATAAAAGATTTGTATATTTCTTTACAGAGGGAGTATCTCTCTGTCAAAAATATATTTATGTGTAACTAGTTACTCCTGTCTTTCTACTTCCTTTCACTGATATGTGGGACAACCGGCAACGGGATCCATGTGCCATATGCACAAATTAGAGTGCACAACTTCACAGTAGACACACCCCGGTTGTAGCGCCGCAGTAATGCCCAATGAGCCATCAAATCACAACCCCCCCTTTCCAGCTTTAGCAGTAAGCTGGACGGACGAAGCGGCAATATTTCACTGGGCCTGAATCCCGTTCTCCCTCATCTGCTTGTTCAGAGAAAACCCTCGCTCGGCAATTGCATAGGGTTTTCTCATGGAGAACCAGGTACGAATTCTTCATCCATCCCCGATAAATCCAAGTCCCTTGGTCGCAGGTAATCCTAGGATGGCAGCCGCCGCTGTTGATGCATTTTTCTTCGTACTGAATCTAGTGTGTTTCAGTTGCAGTGCCCAAAGTGCGAGTACCCTACAGATTTCTGCGCCCACGGCGAGACGCCACACTTGTTCCTTCTCATCCTACCACAACATTTTGAAACACGCACAGTATGTTCCTAGAATCCTCTACTCTATCCGGGAGGGTGGGTTTTTTTTGAACATGCTGTGTTCTCATATTATTTTTCCTGCAGTGTGTTATTTGCTCTGCTAGAACACATGTACTCAAGATGCTCGGCCTTGCCATAACTGAATACACTAGTTTAATGGTCACAGTGAAGACAATCCATGGATATTGCTTCCGAGTTGGGTTCATGAACCAAGAAGATCGCTGCTTTTTTTATGGCCGGACTTGGATAAATTTCTCAAGTGTTACGGACTGAAAGTTGACGCATGAATGTTGATGGAAATAGCAGAACCTGGTCTCATCTTCACTGCGATCTTCCACCCCGACGTCATTCCAATTGTTCATCCATGTTAGTTTTGTATCTGGTTCTTGCTTGTTGCCTCGATTACTTCTTAATCCACCTATTCTGTCTAACTAATCACAATTTATCTTTAGAAGTAGCAACGAATCTCTCACGAAGATGCTACTTTTAACTAATATTGTCTTATAATTGGTGGCACGTGTAGGTTTTTTCAGAGTTAAGCAGTCTGCTCGTTTGTTACTCTATAATAACTCGGCTGTTACTAATGGCACTGAAGTTGGCTGGATCGACATCCACATGTTCCTACACTTTATTGATCGTCTTGAGGTCCTTGTTGGGCGTTTCAATGGTGGAAGGCCACGTGGGATATGTGTGCCACTGCTGCACTCATTGAACAGGTCCAACTGTGTCGAGAAACTTATGGTACGAGCTGTTTTCTGTTATATATGTTGTTCATAAACTATTGCTTATACACAGTTTTACAACTGTGATCTTCTTGAAACAGGAACTGCCGAGTTCTATTGTTCCTATACAAATGCCTGACCATGGTCGGGTCAGACTTGCGCTTGGTCACAACATGATGTTTATGTCGACCTACTCAATTCCCCTTGGAGGCAAAAAGATACTTATTCATGGGTGGTCTCAGATAATGAAGGCCCGTCCATCTTGGAGAATAGGACAGAAGATTATGTTCATGCTTTCCCATGGCTCTAAAGCGAATATCCTGTTTATTGACCATGTTGCGAGATGAAGCCACTTTCAGAAGGTTGTGGATGCGTAGGGTGGCGCCTGGGCCTTGTCCTGGGGCTTGGCGGACTCACCCTTGGTTAATTGTAGCCTGTAGGCAAAGTAGCACTGTTCGAGGCGTGCTTTGTACGGTTGAACCTGTATAAGTACTCATACTGCTTTCAGCTTTGGTTGTTAAGTGCCCCTGATGGTTTCAGTTAAGGTTGTTAAGTACTCCTGATGCATTTACAGTCTGTCGTGTTTCTTCAGTCCTATCTTCCTCCAGCCGCCAAAACCAAACCAGCGCCGGCGGCCGCCTGCTTCCGCCTCCCATGGCTGGTTGCACCTCAGCGCACGCATCGCCGCCCCACGGTCTCCTAAATCGTTAACGCTGACGTCCTCCACGCGCTTTGGTGCGCTCGCTGCGGCGCTACCCTCTCGCGTTGTCAACATGGTCAACAAACAATAGGAATCGGCAAAAGTACATGGAGAGGATGACAGTAGGGGCCCACCACGTCAACGTATGGAAAAATAAAATGCTTCCTCCTACTGTTTTCCTGACATCTGGGACCTACGACATTGTGAACGTATATAGTCAATAGACAAGAGAACAGCACAAGATCGGCTGACACCTGGGACGTAGCTACTCGAGCAGTATTTTTTTTGTTTGGTATTGTTGAGACGGAGCAGGGTTTGAACTGGGCTGTGGCCCGTCTAGCCCAGGCTTATATTTTATGTTCACCATGTGACCAGCCCAGCTATTTTTTTTTGTGCAAATGAGCCCAGTTTATTTTTTCTGAAGAATACCCAATCCAGGCCTACTTATTTTTCGACGCCTTGAAAGTAATATGAAATGGGTTGTAAATATAAAAACAGATGACAAATTGGTAGTTACTTTATAATTTCTGATTTTTTTTCACATTTTCAGATTCCTATTTCACTGGGCATTAACCTAATTCAAATATATCTTCAAAGTACTTTAAATCTCGCTCGACATTTCGGTATTAAAAATAGTTTGGAACCCACAGAAATATGCGAAATTGGCCCTGGCCAACCAAAAAAACGATTGCAATAAATTGCATAAGAAGTTGCCATGAGCTATATATAAATTATTAAAAAAAGAGGGAGTGGTCTGACTTGTGGGCCTGTTTAGTTGACGCGTATGCAAGATTTTTTTAGTTATTATATACTACGTCAACAAACGATTCTAGCAGACGTAACCGTCGGATGTCAATCCAACGGCCGTTATGTTTCTTCAATCTCTGATCTTCTTGCTCCAGCCGCCAAAGCAGCGCCGGCGGGACCGCCTGCTCCCGCCTCCCGTGGCCGGTTGTGCTGCCGCGCAGGCCTCAGCGCCCCCTACTACTCCCACCGCTGGCCAGGGCATCCCTCTACTCACCCACACCCCCTGTTATTCTGTGGCGACGGCAGCCTTACACCGCAGCCGAACCAGTGAACCCTCGTACTCCTCTCCGCGCGGGCTTCCACTGCCGCGTCTTCCCCGGCTCCGTGTCGTCCCCTTCCTAGGCCTCATCGTCATCCACCGCCGTGGTGCTCTCGGCACGGCGTGGTCAACGTGGTCAAGGAATGGCTTCCATCGGACGTGGACTGTACGTGGAGAGGCTGACAGCTGGGTCCACGGCAGCCGCAAGGAAGTGCCTCCTTATTACGCGGAAAATAATTATTCCTCCACCTGACATCTGGGACCCACTGGACGGGCCACCAATATTTCGCGAAAAAAAGTTTCTCCTGACTGCTGGGACCCACAGGTCGGGCCACCGTATTTCGCAAAAAAAACGTTCCCCCCGCTGTCAGCTCGGACCCACCGGAAGTGCCTCCTTATTACGCACAAAAAATGAATACCCCCTGCTAGCTGGGACCAACCTTGGTGGGAGGCTGACTTGTGGGCCTACTAAGTTGACTGGGACGGAGGCCTTTGTCAACTTTAGTCAATATATGAACGATTCTAGCTCCAATGACCGTACGATGTCTATCCAACGGCCGTAGTGCTTCTTCAACCTCTGGTCTTCTTGCTCCAGCCGCCCAAAGTAGCGCCAGTCGTGCCGCCTGCTCCTGCCGCCTGTGGCCGGTTGTGATGCCGCGGAGGCCTCACCACCCCCTACTACTCCCACCGCTGCCAGGCCATCCCTCTACGCACCCACACCCCCTGTTATTCTGCGGCGACGGCAGCCTCACACCGCAGCCGAACGAGTGAACCCTCATACTCCTCTACGCGTGGGCATCCACTACCGCGTCTTCCCCGGCTCCGCGTCGTCCCCTTCCTAGGCCTCACCGTCGTCCACCGCCCTGGTACTCTCGGCGCGGCATGGTCAACGTGGTCAAGGAATGGCTTCCATCAGACGTGGACTGTACCTGGAGAGGCTGACAGCTGGGTCCATGGTCGCAGCAAGGAAGTGCCTCCTTATTACGCGCAAAATAATTATTCCTCCACCTGACAGCGGGGACCCACTAGATGGGCCACCGTATTTCGTGAAAAAAACGTTTCCCCCTGTCTGCTGGGACCCACCAGCTACATCTTTGCACGCAAGGAAGTGCATCCGAAAAAAAACGATTCGCCCCCTTGACTGCTGGGACCCACCAGCTACATCTTCGCACACAAGGAAGTGCGTCCGGGCAAAAAAAACCAAAACGATTCGCCCCCCTGACTGCTGGGACCCACCAGCTACATCTTCGCAGGCAAGGAAGTGCCTGACAGTCGGGACCCACCTGGTCGAAGCGTACGTACCATTGTCATTCTGGTTGCGAACGTGTACATACATACTGGTCGATGTAGAGGCGCGCACGTGTCGTAGTAGAGGCGCGCACATGTCATAGTAGAGGCGCGCATGTAGCATGTACACATACGTACAGCAGCGAGGGTGCAAGAAAGAAAATACGGCCACGTACGTACATACGGGCAGGGTCTCGAACGCCTACTCGCGCATGCGTACATGGCTAGGTCAGAACGGAGAAACAGCGTCGTTGTCGTGTTCATGGGGAGGCAACGGAATGCATCGTGTTCATCGGGAGGCAACGGAACGCATGGGAGCCAACCGGCTGGGTCGGAACAGAATGCGTGGTCGTGTTCATCGGGAGGGCTTGGACGGAACAGGCGATGGAAACAAGGCCTGGTGTACCGCACAACGGAGGAAACGGCCTTGTGTTCGACCGGCCACGTTCGAAACGGGGTCCTGTTGATCGGGAGGGGCCTGGCGTACCGCAAAACGGAGGAAACGGACCTCCTACGGTCGAAACGGGGGTCCTGTTGATCGGGAGGGGTGTGGCGTACCGCAAAACGGAGCAAATGGACCTCCTACGGTCGAAACAGGGGTCCTATTGATCGGGAGGGGTGTGGCGTACCGCAAAACGGACGAAACAGACTTGTGTTGGAGCGCTACGGTCGAAACGGGGGGGGGAGGGGAGGGTGTGGCGTACCGCAAACAGGCACTCCACGGGATACTGTTCATCTCCACCGTCGACCTCCTCCAGCCTCCACGGGCTCCTGTTCATCCAGCCTCCATCGCGCGCTACTCCACCGGCTACTTGTAGGACCTTGAGAAGAGGTGTCTAGAGGGGGGGTGATTAGACACTAAGTACCAAAGTTGCAGTTTTTAAGTTCTTTAAGTTTAAGTGGAGTGTAGGCACAAGTTTAACATTCACAATACTTAGCAAGCAAGCATGCAAAGAGTATATGAGCAGCGGAAAGTAAAGCATGCAACTTGCAAGAATGTAAAGGTAAGGGTTTTGGAGGATTCAAACGCAATTGGAGACACGGATGTTTTTGGCATGGTTCCGATAGGTGGTGCTATCGTACATCCACATTGATGGAGACTTCAACCCACGAAGGGTAATGGTTGCTTGAGTCCACGGAGGGCTCCGCCCACGAAGGGTCCACGAAGAAGCAACCTTGTCTATCCCACCATGGCCATCGCCCACGAAGGACTTGCCTCACTAGCGGTAGATCTTCACGAAGTAGGCGATCTTCTTGCCCTTACAAACTCCTTGGTTCAACTCCACAATCTTGTCGGAGGCTCCCAAGTGACACCTATCCAATTTAGGAGACACCACTCTCCAAGAAGTAACAAATGGTGCGTTGATGATGAACCCCTTGCTCTTGTGCTTCAAATGATAGTCTCCCCAACACTCAACTCTCTCTCATAGGATTTGGATCTGGTGGAAAGAAGATTTGAGTGGAAACCAACTTGGGGAAGGCTAAAGATCAAGATTCATATGGTAGGAATGGAATATCTTGGCCTCAACACATGAGTAGGTAGTTCCCTCTCAAAAAATGTATGCTAGAAGTGTAGGTTCAGTCTGATGGCTCTCTCCATGAATGAAGAGGAGGTGGAGGGGTATATGTAGCCTCCACACAAAATCTAACCTTTACACACAATTTACCAAACTCGGTGGGACCGAATCAACAAACTCGGTCGGACCGATTTAGGAAATCTAGTGACCGTTAGGATTTTTGGTGGGACCGACATGCAACTCGGTAGGACCGATATGGTTAGGGTTAGGGCATAACGTAATCTTGGTGAGACCGATTACACAAACTCGGTGAGACCGATTTTGTTAATTAGCTAACCAGAGAGTTGGTCAGGGAAACTCGATGGGACTGATTACTCAAACTCGGTGGGACCGATTTTGGTAATAAGTTAACCAGAGAGTTTGCATTGTAATCTCGGTAGTACCGATTACTCAAACTCGGTAAGACCGATTTTGGTAATGGACATACACAGAGAGATTACAATCCCATCCCGGTGAGACCGAGATCCCTATCGGTGAGACCGATTTGCCCAGGGCTTGTGGCAGTGGCTATGACATCTGAACTCGGTGGCGCCGGATAGAAAGAATCAGTGGGGCCGAGTTTGACTTTAGGTTTAGGTCATATGTGTGGGAGTGGGAAAGTAGTTGAGGGTTTTGGAGCATATCACTAAGCACTTGCAGCCAGAGGCTCATTAAGCAACACCTCATCCCTTCTTGATAGTATTGGCTTTTCCTATAGACTCAATGTGATCTTGGATCACTAAAATGTAAAATGAAGAGTTTTGAGCTTGAAGCTTGAGACAATCCTTTGTCCTTAGCATCTTGAAGGAGTTCCCACATCCTTTAGTCCATGCCACTCCATTGTTGAACTTATCTAAAACATACTAGATAAAAGTGTTAGTCCAACAAGAGATATGTTGACATTAATTACCAAAACCACCTAGGGAGCACTTGTGCTTTCAATCTCCCCCTTTTTGGTAATTGATGACAACATACATCAAAGCTTTAGATAAAGATATAAAGAATAGCAAGTAAAGCTTTGGAAGGACATGTAACAAGCATAGGCTCCCCCTACATGTATGCAATCATGTGAATATGGAATATAGAAGCATGTGAGAGTATAACCATGATAGAGTAGGCAATGTGTTACATGTATCTTGGCCATATGCATCAGAGCAAAGAATATTAAAGAAAATACCTTCATGCTCATGAGTCCTTCTTGCAAACAGTATGTACATCAGCAAGAATTCCTCATAGACATGATTGTGATGCATATACTTACCTTGTAGTCTTGAGTTGGCTTAGGATGGAATGAACCTGCGCAAACAAGGTTAGATAACACAGGTACATCTACTAGCCAGAGCGAACAGAAGAAACCAAAAGAATACCAAGACTGGGATGACATGTAGAGATTGAGTACTAAGTACCACATTGGATTAGACATGTCCCCAAGAGTAAAGATATGCACTGAATTGGAATGATTTGTTCCCTTAGATGTCTTGCTCCCCCTGAGTCTAGCATGGGATACTGGGAGAAGATAGGGAATAGAAAATCAGAGCTGAAAGATATAAATGATGAACAGAGCTAATGCAAGCTAATGCAAATAAGCACAAAAGATCATATGAACATGTCTCTCCCCTCAAGAAGACATGTGGCAGCTCTCCTCTCGAACACCAAGTGAGGGAGTCCCGGACTAGGGGGTGTCCGGATAGCCGAACTATCATCATCGGCCGGACTCCAAGACTATGAAGATACAAGATTGAAGACTTCGTCCCGTGTCCGGATGGGACTTTCCTTGGCGTGGAAGGCAAGCTTGGCGATACGGATATGTAGATCTCCTACCATTGTAACCGACTCTGTGTAACCCTAGCCTTCTCTGGTGTCTATATAAACCGGATGGCTTTAGTCCATAGGACGAACAACAATCATACCATAGGCTAGCTTCTAGGGTTTAGCCTCCTTGATCTCGTGGTAGATCTACTCTTGTAACCCACATCATCAATATTAATCAAGCAGGACATAGGGTTTTACCTCCATCGAGAGGGCCCGAACCTGGGTAAAAACATCGTGTCCCTCGTCTCCTGTTACCATCCGCCTAGACGCATAGTTCGGGACCCCCTACCCGAGATCCGCCGGTTTTGACACCGACATTGGTGCTTTCATTGAGAGTTCCTCTGTGTCATCACGATCAGGAAGGATGCCTTCTCCCGTCTTTAAAGACGGCACCGTCGTCAAGAGAGCTTTGGCCGCCGGCCAAACTGTCCGGCTAGGTGGTTTTCTTATGACCGCCTGTTCGGCCACCGCTCCGACGATGACCTCTCAGGTCATCAAAAGCAATCTTCACGTCAGCCCGGAATTCGCTGAGCAGTTAGATCCGATTGAGCTCTCCTCTGTAAACAAGCTCTTGGATCGCATCGCCGCCCTGGGAGTCGCCACAGACTATGATCGGATTGGGCTTAAACCCGATCTGAGAGAGATTAACTCTCCTCAGGCCACCCACCACGTTGTCGTGGTAGAGGAACAATGCGGCAACCCTTCTTCTACGTTGAAAACCAACTATGTCTGGATTCCCGATCCCTCCAAGCCGGATTCCTGCGAAGGGACGGACGCTAATCAAATACTGAACTTAGAGTCAGGCATCGGACTAGATTCATTGGAAAGCATCCAGCAAGTCAAGCTTCCAAATCCGGAAACTTCTTGGCCTTTGAGCCTCAGACCGGGTGGGGTTCCGAACTTGATTCCACTCGAATACGGCAAGAGCCCGATGAAACAGTACATCATTACTGGGCCAGATTCCTCTTGGTTATGAACAGGATAAAGGACTGCTGCGAAGAAAGCGCGATTTCAATTTTCTACAGCAATTGCACGGACAAGGGAATCATGAACGCCATAAGTCATCGCGAAGTTACACGCTTCATCGACCTAGCGACTATCGTACAAAAATACTGTGCGGTAGAGAGTGCCAGGAACACCGAAACTAGGTTTTGGGACAGTCCGGCCTTGACCACAACCCTAGTCCGAAGTAAAAGGGTGCGCCATACTCAAGCACCTGGGTTAAAAAACAAAAAGCAAAGACCCCCTAAAGGGCATGGAACCGTACTGGAGGGCTGGCTCAATGGACCCTGCAAAATCCATAGTTCGGAGGGCGCCACTCCAACACACAGCCTTCGAGCATGTTGGATACTACGGCAGGTGGCCAAAAGTGGCGAAGGCTTTTTAGCCCCGGGTAAACAGCCCAGCAGTACCGGTACGGTATTAACAGTCTTCGACACTTTCACATCAAATAACATGCGAAAACGAACAATCCGCGGCCTCGCCGAAGTCTACCAAGTAGCAACAGCAAATCCATGGAGTGACATGGCTATCACCTTCAACGCCAGCGACAAACCTAAATTCCGAACAGCTAGAGCACCAGCCGCATTGGTCCTTAGTCCGATAGTGGACGGCTTTCGCCTTACCAAGGTACTCATGGATGGCGGCAGCGGATTAAACCTCATCTACAAGGAAACCCTTCAAAAAATGGATATTGACTGGAGCCGCATCGAGCGAAGCAGCACAACCTTCAGAGGGATAATCCCTAGTCGAGAAGTACGCTGCACAGGAAAAATCACACTAGATGTAGTGTTCGGCTCACCGGACAATTATAGGTCCGAGGAGGTCACGTTCCAAGTGGCCCCATTCGGCAGCGGATATCACGCTTTGTTAGGGCGAGAGGCATTCACAATCTTCCAAGCTATACCCCACTACGGGTACATGAAGCTCAAAATGCCCGGACCCAATGGGATAATCACTCTTGCCAGCGATCTAGATACAGCACTCCGCGCTGAAAATAAGACAGCCGCACAGGCCCTAGAGGCATTGTCCGAAGCCCTAGCGGTAGAGGAACTAACTACGCTGCGCTCCATGGTGGATAGGGACGATGTGATACTCGATAAGAGGTCCAAGTCCACCTCTTTTAAACCAGCAGACGAAATAGTCAAATTTCAGGTCCATCCAACGGACCCCACAAAGACGGCCTCCATTGGGGCACAATTAAGTCCTGATATCAAAGCCGCACTACGAGAATTCCTTCGGGAAAATTGGGACATTTTTGCCTGGCACCCTTCAGACATGCCAGGAATCCCACGCGGGCTGGCAGAGCACAGCCTAAACATCCTAAAAGGATTCAAGTCGGTTAAACAAGCTCTTCGGCGATTTTCCGAACCCAAAAGACAGGCAATGGGAGAAGAGCTAGCCAAACTCTTAGAAGCCGGATTCATCAGAGATATAAAACATCCAGACTGGCTAGCCAATCTAGTAATGGTACCAAAAAAGGACAAATCCTGGCGCCTCTGCGTCGATTTTAAAGACCTTAACAAGGCCTGTCCAAAGGACCCTTTCCCCCTCCCTCGCATCGACCAAATCATCGATGCTACTGCAGGGCACGATTCATTGTGCTTCCTCGACACATACTCCGGATACCATCAAATCAAGATGGCGGAGAAAGACCAGGCCGCAATGGCATTCATTACTCCATATGGGCCATTCTGCTTCAACACAATGCCCTTCGGACTCAAAAACGCCGGCGCAACATATCAGCGCATGATTCAAACATGTCTGGCTACCCAGATAGGCAAAACAGTAGAGGCATACGTAGACGATGTGGTCGTCAAGACCAAACACGTCGAAACTCTAGTAGAAGACTTGAGGGTGACATTCGACAACCTCCGAGCATATGACATTAAGCTCAATCCGAAAAAATGCGTCTTCGGCGTACCAGCCGGAAAGCTCTTGGGCTTCATCGTATCCGGTAGAGGAATTGAAGCAAACCCGGCCAAAATCCGAGCTCTGTCACAATTGGATATTCCAAAAGACCTCAAGCAAATACAAAAACTAACCGGATGCGTAGCGGCCTTAAGTCGCTTCATCTCCTGTTTGGGAGAAAAGGCTCTGCCCCTCTACCGCCTCCTCCGGCGCACCGAACATTTCGAATGGACGGATGCTGCCACAGCCGGACTCGAAGAAATAAAGGCCATACTGGCAACAAATCCGGTCCTAGCCACGCCCAACCTGGGCGAACCTATGTTATTATATATCGCAGCAACACATCAAGTTGTCAGCGCGGTACTCGTCGTTGAGCGAGAGACAGAAGGGCACAGATTCCCTCTTCAAAAACCATGTACTGCGTATCCACTGTTCTAACTCCATGCAAGTCCCGGTACCCACATTATCAAAAGATAGCATATGCGGTGTTCATGGCATCCCGGAAGCTGCGACACTACTTTCAAGAGTGTTCCATAACGGTGTCCTCCGAAGTACCTCTCAACGATATTATAAACAATCGCGACGCAACGGGCAGGATTGCAAAATGGGCTATTGAGCTCTTACCATTTGACATAACCTATAAACCACGGCGAGCTATAAAATCACAGGTTCTGGCCGACTTCGTCGCCGAATGGACAGAAGTTGAACTCCCTAAAAAGTACGGCGCATACTCCTATTGGATCATGCATTTCGATGGATCCAAAATGTTGGCTGGCTTGGGGGCTGGCATCGTCCTGACGTCCCCAACTGGAGACACAATCCAATACGTACTTCAAATAATGTACATGGACTCCAATAACGCAGCCGAATACGAGGCCCTTCTACATGGCCTCCGGATGGCAATCTCCATGGGCATTCAACGCCTAGAGGTGCGCGGGGATTCAAACCTCGCAATATCCCAAGTAAATGGAGACTTTGATGCCAAAGATCCAAAAATGGCAGCTTACCGCAACACCGTCCTAAAAATGTCAGCTTGGTTCAAAGGACTCGAATTCCACCATGTAGCCCGGGATAATAACCAGGCAGCAGACGTGTTAGCACGCATTGGCGTGAAAAGAGACGCCGTCCCTCCAAACATCTTCCTGGAACGACTCTTCAAGCCATCCGTGCTATGGGAAGAGGAGTCCGGAAATAACAATCCGGAGCCAGCTGCATCACCTAACTCAAACCATTCTGACACAATCAGGCCGCTCAGCCAACGAAATAACACCTTCAGCTCATGAAATAATGGCAGTAATTGCCCCGTGGACAAAACCATTCCTAGCCTACTTAATTCGGCAGGAACTTCCCGAAGACCAAAATGAGGCCCGCTGCATAGTTCGGTGATCTAAAGCCTACAAGGTCCATGAGGGAGAACTTTGTAAGAAAAGCACAACCGGAGTCCTTCAAAGGTGTATCTCCGAAGAGGAGGGGCGGAATCTCCTGGCTGAAATTCACGCCGGACTCGGCGGGCACCATGCTGCAGCCCGGGCACTCGTAGGCAAGGCCTTCCGTACAGGATTTTATTGGCCGACAGCCCGGGCAGATGCTCAGGACTTAGTCCAACGATGCTTCGGTTGCCAGCTCTTTGCTAATCAGAGCCGCATGCCACCCACCGCCCTCAAAACTATACCCATTACCTGGCCGTTCGCGGTCTGGGGGCTTGACATGGTTGGACCCCTTAAAGGGGGAACCCACAAGCACAAATACTTACTGGTCATGGTGGACAAATTCACCAAATGGATTGAGGCCAAGCCGGTTAAAACGGTAGAATCCGGACCGGTGATAGACTTCCTATCCGGGGTAGTACACCGTTTTGGCGTCCCCCACAGCATCATCACTGATAACGGCACGAACTTCACTGCCGACAAGGTTAAACTCTGGTGCAAAAACATGGGCATCAAGCTCGATTACGCTTCAGTCTATCACCCCCAAACTAATGGTCAAGTCGAGCGAGCAAATGGTCTAATCATGAGCGGCATCAAACCCAGACTAGTGCGGTCCCTCATGGAATCTAACACGCACTGGGTAGAGGAGCTTGACTCCGTACTCTGGGGGCTGCGGACCACGCCAAACCGAACTACTGGATTCACACCATTTTTCATGGTGTATGGCACAGAGGCAGTTCTGCCTTGCGATATAATTCATGACTCACCTCGTGTGCGCATGTACGAAGAAAGAGAAGCCGAGTTGGATCGGCAGGACAGTTTGGACGCCTTAGAGGAGGAGCGGGACGTGGGAAAGGCTCATTTCGCATTCTATCAGCAGCTGGCTCGAAGATATCAAAGCAGAGAAGTACGGGCCAAAACTTACAATGTCGGCGAACTCGTTCTACGCCTGCCGGACAAGAAAAAGGACAAACTTAAGCCCAAGTGGGAAGGTCCCTTCATCATCGACCAAGTCCTGACCAGAAGAGCATACCGTCTACGTAAAGCATCTGACAACCGACTCGAGCCGAACCCATGGAACGCAGCCCGTCTTCGAAGATTCTACGCCTAAACGCCGGACTTAGAGTTCGTCTCACTCCCTCATCCACCTTTTTATATTTTTTACTGTCTCTTGTCCCCCTCCTTCTTCCCACTTTTTTTCAATACCTTTTATAGGCTCATTTGCACTTTGTTCGCACACACTTGATGTGCTCCTAGCACTCATTATACCTGGGGGCTTCTTTACCAGAAGCTTATTAATATGGGCTTCACGCCCAATACATGTGTCATACTTCCGCATGTACCTTTTATTCACCATTATATGCATCGATATGACTTAAGTTTTGGCCAAGCTGGGTTGCCTGGCTCCTGTGCTTACCCCTACGTTCCCGATTGTTCGGCTAGGAGGTAAAGGGAGCACCTCTGCGATTGTTACTGCCGGGTCAGCCGGATGTGTACCTCAGACTGGGTGAAGCCGAAAGCTAGCGTTCTTAAGAGAATATTCGGTCGGTGACTTGAAAGATGATTTATTACTTACTTATTTATAAGCCCCCAGATGCTTTTTCTGCTATTTTCGCAGTCCGGCATTGCACCTTAGGGCATGCCTTCTAGGGAAAGGAACCCTTAACGGAACTATTCTCCCTAGAAGATGTTTCTTACTAACCATGTAATATAACATAACTAGTTGGGCACTTGTATGATAAAGCAATTATGACCCCGACGCCTGGTCTCCATGCATGCCCCGGTTCTTTTATAACCGTAGGGGTATTCGGACACACTCCGGACTGTTGGGTCCCGAGGTTGAAGCGAAACGGTCCGCAAAGACAAACGATCTACAATCCGGCTAGAAGGCATCTTACATGTCATTTCAAATTACATCGTCAAACCGACTGATTGTACTCCTCCTCAATCCCATCTAACAGGCTGTCTAATTTACAGTCCTATTGGGAATATTTCACGGCCAGTTCTACTTGGCCATACATCAAGCTCACAGGGATCTCCTTCCCATCAGGCCCCGCATGTCCGACCTCGGCCATGTGGTTTGGGTCAGCCTTCGGGTAGCACATCTTCACCATAGCCCAGGCCTCCCTGGCGCCCTGGCGGCAGGCCGATATCTTCCACAAACGGAGGCGTCGCCGTGCTCCCTGGAGCTTCTCAGCAAGCTCACCAAGGCCCTCGGGTAGGGAGATGGATGGCCATAAAGCCTGAATGACGCCACTCATCGCCCGCCGAACACGTTCGAACAATTGCACCAGCTCAGGAAGTTGGTCACCTGTTGACCGAGGCATTTCCTCCGCACGGCGACCTGTGAGCACACCTAAATACATATTTCTGTCAAACGACTTCCTCGCCGAATTCTTCTTTTCAAAGGAATTTGCTCAAGCACTTACTATAAATGCCGCGACGAAGTCGCTGATTCTCCTTCATGGAGCCAGACAGCTGGGCCCGAACACCTTTCAGCTCTTCTCCTAGCTGGGTGTGGGCATCTTGGAGCTTGTTTCTCTCCTGCTGCACCTTCATAAGCACCCTCTCGCCAGCCTTTAGCTGATGCAGTAGCTGTTTCTTGTCCGGATCTAGTTCGGCGCCCTCTGCAATATTATTGTCAGATTCACGCCGCACTTTGTTAATTAATTATCTTTTCAAAGTACGTCTTACCAGCGGGGGTCTCTGTGGCTCCCCCTGTGGCGGCCAGTGCGGCCTCAAGTTGGGCCTTGCACTCTTGGAGCTCCAGGGACAGATGGGTATTCTTCTCCGTAAGATCCTGCATAAAAATTGATCCTTAAATCAGTTATTTTAACCATTTTAAGTCTCGGGGGCTACTGGCATATATAACTATTAAAATTACTTACACGTATGTCTTTCACATACTGCTCCGTGGCTCTGGTTAACCCATATTGAGCGGCACGGAGGTGCGCCTTTCCCGCATCAAAGGCATTTAACGCCTCCGGGGAGAAACATGCATCACGAAGAACTGTCCGACGACGCCTGTGAGTCATGGCGCTCTCCACCTCAGACCGGGTGGCGGACAGCCTGTCGGCATCCTCCGTCAGAGGAGCGTCCAACTCATGCCTTGTATTCTCCTCCCCTTCCGGGCCATGCGTTGGAGCATGGCTAGCGGAGGCTTGATTGGCAATCTCTCCGGACACTGTCCGGCGAGCGCTCTTTCTGGAAAGGTTATGAGCATTAATATACCTCCTGGGAATCCTTCCCTTAAAAAATAGCGGTGCTCCGTACCGTTGCGGCGACGTTTCAGTTCGCATCGCACTCCTCTTCCGCCTGCTGGGCCGGACTGACCCTTGTTGGCCGGTCGCCGCTTCCTGCCGAACACCATTGGAGCACGATGGTCAGAACTAAGCATTAAAGAAGTAACGGCGCCAGGACTTCGGTCGTACTTACCGGGGAAGCCAGACACAAACCGGGGTAGTCAGCCATAATGGCGACTAAAGCATTATCTATGCTGAGCTGGTGGTACACCCCGTCGATCAGTTCCACCGCTAAGTCTGGATCCTCTTCGGAGGCCGGATCGAGGGACCTTTCTGGGTCTTCGGGTTGTGGGGCTGGGCTTTTTATGCCCTCCACATCGCGACGCAGTTCCTGTGTCAAAATCATACAATAAGACAATTGCCTTTAAAGGCACGGTTCAGATATGCATGCGACCGCTTACCCAGCTCCGAGGGTTGTTCATAGATAATCCGTTCAGAGGATTCATGCGGAGGAAGTCCTCCTTCTCCCCCTTGTACAAGCCGGACAGGATCTTCACCAGATCGTCGGCCGAGCCAGGTCCCTTGCGGCCGTGACGGGTGGCATCGTCGTCTCCGTTGAATTCCCACATGGGGTGGCCCCTATATTGGAGCGGCTGCACCCCACGCATGCATGTGGCCATGACTCCGATCATGGTTAATCCGGAATGGGCTAGCAGCCGTATCCGGCCCATCAAGTAATGGACGCTACTATCATCTTCTCGTCGAGGGCTCCGTGGGCGCCAACTTAGGCGTTTCTTCAGGGGAGCATTGCTGAACTCCGGAAGGCCGATCCGGACTGGATCCGGCAGCGGAGCGTCCTCCATATAAAACCACTTCGAAGGCCAATCTTCGGACGCCTTCTTCGGGGTCCCGGACAGGTATCCGGTCCCGGCGATGCGCCATATTTCGGCTCCGCCCACTTGATATATCGACCCCTCGTGAGAGCGGGGTACGAGGCAAAACAGCCTCTTCCACAGCGCAAAATGGGGCTCAATGCCCAAGAACAGCTCACACAGAGCTACGAAGCCCGCGATGTGCAAAATGGAGGCAGGTGTAAGGTGATGAAGCTGGAGTCCGTAGAACTCCAGGAGCCCCCGGAGAAACGGATGTATAGGAAATCCGAGTCCCCTTATTAAGTAGGAGACGGAGCACACCCGCTCTCCTTTGGAGGGATTGGGGGCGCTCTCCGCCTGCTTCCCACCTTTGTAGGTGGCCAGTCCGGCTCGAACCGGAACCATGAAGGCCGGGGGAAGATATCCCTCTACTTGGAGCGTCACTAACTCGCTGTGCAGGACTGAGCATCTCCTCCAATCTCCTGGCTTAGGGCTGGGAGCGCGAGAAGAGGAGCCGCGTCGACTGTCCATGTTGGAATGGGTTTGGTGTCAGATGCGCCTTGGTGAGTGCTTGCGGAAGGAGGATGATGTGATTTGGATCTAGATCCTCACCTCTCTTATAGGCAGCTTATTTGCGCAGCTAGGGGGTAAAACATAAAAATACCCTGGCTTTTCGCATTCGTGCGACGCGTGGAAGAAGACCATTATTGGATGCGGAAGCCAAGGAGCGCAGCATTTATGAAGCAACCGGACACTATCCGGCAAACACATGGAGCATGAAGAAGAACCCGCCTTGCAAACGCCAAAGACAACATACGCTCCGGATTCGTCGTTATTGAAGCCTGGTTCGGGGGCTACTGAGGGAGTCCCGGACTAGGGGGTGTCCGGATAGCTGAACTATCATCATCGGCCGGACTCCAAGATATGAAGATACAAGATTGAAGACTTCGTCCCGTGTCCGGATGGAACTTTCCTTGGCGTGGAAGGCAAGCTTGGCGATACGGATATGTAGATCTCCTACCATTGTAACCGACTCTGTGTAACCCTAGCCCTCTCCGGTGTCTATATAAACTGGATGGCTTTAGTCCATAGGACGAACAACAATCATACCATAGGCTAGCTTCTAGGGTTTAGCCTCCTTGATCTCGTGGTAGATCTACTCTTGTAACCCACATCATCAATATTAATCAAGCAGGACGTAGGGTTTTACCTCCATCGAGAGGGCCCGAACCTGGGTAAAAACATCGTGTCCCTCGTCTCCTGTTACCATCTACCTAGAGGCACAGTTCGGGACCCCCTACTCGAGATCCGCCGGTTTTGACACCGACACCAAGCATCTGGGATCATCTCTCCTCTTGAACACCAAGCATCTGCGATCCTTGAGAAATACTTTCTACTTAAGTATTCTCTCCCCCTGAAGATCTCTCTCTCTCCCCCCTGAGGATCTCTCTCCCCCTGAGGAGGTGATATACTCTTACTCTGATGTGGTCTCTCTCTAAACGATAAGCTTTGATGTGATCTCTCTCTCCCCCTTTGACATCAATTTCCAAGAAGGGTTTTCTGGAATTTGACGAATGGGTTTGGTCCTTGAGTCACAGCACAAAACAATGATAAAAATGTGATGCTTGTAGAGGACAAGATTCATTGAGTGGAGCTGGATCAGAGGAATCAATGAATAAGTGGGAAAATGTATTTCCTGTTGTGAAATCGGTGGCACCGAGAGGTATGCTTCGGTTGTACCGAAGGGATTCGGTTGAACCGAAAACAACAAATCGGTGAAACCGAATTCATCGCACAGAATACACTTGTCACCTCAGCTCACTAGACTAGTAAGATCTCACCAAGATTTGCAAGGAATTTGCTGAATGATATGCAATGAATTGGATCAGAAAATGCAGAGCAAACAAAAAGAAATCTAGATTAATTTTTTTGGAAGGGAAAACAAATATGCATGAGACAAATGCAAAAACACAGAAAAGAACACAAGAGAACTCCATCTAGAGATGGTCGGCGACAAAGTCACCTATGTTAGAGTATATTGACTTAGGAGTCAAGTGAGATCACTTGATCATAGGTCATACTCATCGTTTAAGCTCAAAATGGGGTTGCCATTTTTCGTTTAAGCATCTTGATGTATTCACATCTTGTCGAGTTGCTTTAGCTCATGACTTGGAGTAAAGCTTCTCTAAGATGGAATAACATACCTTGGTTGGTGGTGTTGTCCATGTAGTTGAACTTGTGTGGGTTGCTCAAGGTTGATGTAGCTCATCAAGAATTTGGAGCACCACTTGGAATTTGAGTCCATCTACCTACATGGGTTAATTCTTGCAAGGAAGAGCACTTGTGTATCCAAAATGACAATCATAAAGCTCAACATAGAATTTGTCAAAGGATATGTTTGAATGGTTTCGTGCTTCCTTGGCTTCAACCACCTTAGTATAGAGACTTGGTGATGTAGAGATTTCTCAAGATATGAGTAGGTTACAATCTCATGGAATTAGATTCAACCAGGTACCTACATGGGTTAGATAACATGCAAGATACAAATATATCCAGGACATAAGATTTTCATCATAAGAGAGATATCAAGGATTAGTCATAGGCTCATGTCTTGCATGTATCCAATGGAGTTTCTACTCCAAGTTTGAAGCATCAATGATGTTCAATTCTCCTCTTAACCTGCAAAACACTTTCTCATCAAGAGGTTTAGTGAATATATCCGCTAATTGCTTTTCGGTGCAAACATGCTTAAGATCAATGTCACCCTTAGCAACATGATCTCGAATGAAATGATGATGAACTTCAATATGCTTAGTTCGAGAATGTTGCACGGGATTATGACCAATTTTGATAGCACTTTCATTGTCACAAAGCAATGGAACATGTTTCACATATATCCCATAATCTTTAAGAGTTTGGGTCTGTAGAAGTGCATGCTCTAGCCAATACAACCAAAAGACCGATCTAAGGGAGAGGGCCGGACATATACTCCAACACTCCCCCTCACGTCTATGCTCCTTTGGAGCTATATGACATGGGCAGCGGAAGCGGGGGCATGACACAATTATTTATTGCATTTACTGGGGTTTGAACCCTGAACCTCTTGGTTGTAAGTTTATGCACCTAACCAGTTCATCCATCAGACCGATCTGATGGAAGAGACTAGGCAGCACATTATACGTCAACACTCCCCCTCACGTGTGGCTCACTCAGGCCTAAACGTGGACTGAAAGTGGGCTGCAATTTTAATTGCGCCAGCCGGGTCTTGAACTCAAGACCTCTTGGCTCCGATACCATGTAGAAGTGCATGTTCTAGCCAATGCAACCAAAAGACTGATCTAAGGGAGAGGGCCGGACATATACTCCAACAGGGTCATCCAAAGTAATTGAGCACAACATGAACCAGCGGCAATGTACTCCGCTTCGGCGGTGGATAAGGATACCGAGTTTTGTTTCTTGGAGGACCAAGACACAAGAGATCTACCAAGAAATTGACAAGTACCCAAAGTGGACTTTCTATCAACCTTGTCTCCGGCATAGTCCGAGTCGGAGTAGCCAACAAGATCGAAAGAGGCCCTCTTAGGATACCAAATGCCAAAGTTTGGTGTATGGCTTAAGTATCTCACTATCCTTTTCACGGCCTTAAGATGACATTCTTTAGGAGTAGCTTGATATCGTGCACACATGCACACACTTAACATGATAACGGGACGTGAAGCACATAGATATAACAATGAACCAATCATAGAGCAATAAACCTTTTGATCAACCGGTTCACCATCTTTGGTCAAGTCAAGATGTCCACTAGTAGGCATGGGTGTAGACATACCTTTGCATTCTTGCATATTGAACTTTTTGAATAAGTCCTTGGTGTACTTCGTTTGAGAAACAAAGGTACCTTCCTTAGTTTGCTTGATTTGCAAACCAAGAAAGAATTTGAGTTCACTCATCATAGACATCTCAAACTTCTCCGACATTAGCTTCCCAAACTTTTCACTAAAATGAGGGTTAGTTGAACCAAATATAATATCACCATTTAGGTTTCTTAGGATTGACAAAGCCGGGAGGTTACTTAACATAAACTTCCTCCTCTATTTCACCATTTAGAAAAGCACTTTTAATGTCCATTTGGTACAAGGTGATATCATGATGATTAGCATAGGCAAGTAAGATGCGAATGGACTCAAGTCTAGCAACGGGAGCGTAAGTCTCACCATAGTCCATACCTTCGACTTGTGTGTAGCCTTGGGCGACGAGACGTGCTTTGTTGTGGACTACTTGTCCATCTTCATCTTGCTTGTTGCGAAACACCCATTTGGTACCGATGATGTTGTGGTTGTTGTCGGGCTTTTCAACCAATGTCCAAACTTGGTTCCTCTCAAAGTTGTGTAGCTCTTCATGCATTGCATTTATCCAATCCGGATCTTCCAATGCTTCTTCGACCTTCATAGGTTCAATGCTAGAGATGAAAGAATAGTTTTCACCAAAGTTAGCTAAACGAGTTTTAGAGCGAGTGATTCTCCCGGTTTGAATATCATTGTGGATTTGCTCGACGGGATGGTCTTTAACAATTCTTGCTCGAACTCGTGAAAGCTTTTGCTTGTTTCTTGGTTGAACTTCTTCTTCATCTTGTTCTTCTTCTTGGCCTTCTTCATTGTTGGCATTGTCGTTCTTTTGTCGTGGTGGAGAAGGAGGTTGTTGACGTTCATCTTGATGCACTTCCTCGTTTTATTCATCTTGGTGCGTCCCACTTGTGGATGCTTCCATATCAACTCTTGGTTTACCTTGTCATGAAGTAGAAGCTTCCACTTGGATGGATGAGGTACTCTCCTTCACCTCCCTTGGACGGACCTTGCCAATAGACAAGTCTTGGATTGCTTCTAAAGGATCTTTGTCTCCTACATCAATTGGCAATTGCTCTACTTGCGAGCCCTTAGATTCATCAAACTTCACATCTACCGTCTCTTCAACCTTTCGGGTGAAATTGTTATAGACACGGTAAGTGTGAGAGTTTGAGCCATAACCTAGTAGGAAACCTTCATGAGACTTAGGAGCAAATTTAAAACGATGATGCTTATCAAGAATGTAGCACTTTGAGCCGAATACTTGAAAGTATCCAACTTGGGGTTTGTTACCGGTGAGGAGCTCGTATGCCGTCTTGCCGAGCAGCTTGTGAAGATACAAGCGATTTGTTGCATGACAAGCTGTCTCAACCGCTTCTGCCCAAAAGTGCTTCGGTGTCTTGTATTCATCAAGCATCATTCTCGCCATTTCGATGAGCGTCCGGTTCTTCCTCTCAACAACTCCATTTTGTTGAGGTGTGTACGTAGCCGAGAACTCGTGTGAAATCCCTTCTTCGTCAAGAAAGGTGTCCACATTTGCGTTCTTGAACTCCATTCCGTTGTCACTGCGAACCTTCTTGATCTTCACTTCAAATTGATTTTGGGCCTTCCTAGCGAAGTTTTTGAAGATCTTTTGGACCTGTGATTTATCATCGAGAAAGAACACCCACATAAATCTTGAAGAATCATCAACTATAACTAGACCAAAAGAATTTCCACCGAGACTCTTGTAAGAGTTGGGACCAAAAAGATCCATGTGAAGTAGCTCGAGTGGCCTCCTTGTGGTCATGATGTTCTTCACGGGATGCCTTCCTCCAACCTGTTTACCTGCTTGATAGGCGCTACAAAGTCTATCCTTATCAAATATGACATCGTTAACTCCAAGGATATGATTTCCCTTAATAAGCTTGTCAAGGTTTCTCATGCCAACGTGACCTAATCGTCTATGCCACAACCAACCTTTTGAGGATTTAGCAATGAAGCAAGTTTTAGGATTGAGCCTTTTTAGTGAAATCAACAATGTATAGATCACCTCTAGCACACCGGTAAAGACCATTTTATGATTGTCTCGACGAAACACTTGGCAATCTACTTCAGTAAATAGGACATTGAAACCGGAATCAGCAAGTCTAGATACTGAAAGTAAGTTGTATCCAAGAGATTCAACGAGCATGACATTTTGTATGGAGCTATCATGTGATATGGCCACCTTACCGAGGCCAACCACCTTACCCTTTGAGTTGTCACCGAAGGTGACATACTTTTGAGGACTATCATTTTTAGCAAGCTCACGAAACATTTCTTTATCTCCGGTCATGTGATCGGTACATCCACTATCAAGAACCCATTCCTTTCCTCCTGACATGTATCCCCGAAGATTAGCCATAAGACCAAAGTGTCTCATTGCATCATCAAGATCGAAGTCACTATCATCATCCTCGTCATAGTATCCATGTTCAACATCGTCATGTGGTGGATCAAATCCTAGAGAGGGTAATTCGTTAGAGTGAGTTTGACAATGATCTTGCTTATGAATTTTTATAGCTTCGGAAATAATATCACTAATAATTCCAACATCTCCTTTGGCATGCATAAGGTTCGTAAGCTCAAATAGACGATCACCAAACATAGGATCACTAGTATTCATCTTACTCAAAGCAATGGACTTATGGAGAATTTCATCAAGATTTTTCAAGGAATAATTTGGAAAGCGTTCCTCAAGAAATTTCCATATGGTGTAAGCACACTTAAGAGTAGGCAAACATCCAATCAAGTTTCTAGGCAATCCTCTAATCATAAGTTCGGCAGTTCTAAGATTCCTAATCATGTCAATTGACTCATCATGGGTAGGATGCATAGGATCAACATGAGGTGCACAAGGGCTAGCAATGTACTTGTTCAAATGATATTGATTGAAAATTACAAGCATCTCATTTTTCCACTCATGAAAATACTCTCCATCAAGTATAGGCACTCTATGTCTAAGACTCCTCAAAGTAGACTCATTCATCTTCCTCCAATGATGATTAAACCAAGGCAATGGAGACCAAAGTACTGATACCACTTGTAGGACCTTGAGAAGAGGTGTCTAGAGGGGGGTGATTAGACACTAAGTACCAAAGTTGCAGTTTTTAAGTTCTTTAAGTTTAAGTGGAGTTTAGGCACAAGTTTAACATTCACAATACATAGCAAGCAAGCATGCATAGAGTATATGAGCAGCGGAAAGTAAATCATGCAACTTGCAAGAATGTAAAAGGAAGGGTTTTGGAGGATTTAAACGCAATTGGAGACACGGATGTTTTTGGCGTGGTTCCGATAGGTGGTGCTATCGTACATCCACGTTGATGGAGACTTCAACCCACGAAGGGTAACGGTTGCACGAGTACACGGAGGGCTCCACCCACAAAGGGTCCACGAAGAAGCAACCTTGTCTATCCCACCATGGTCGTCGCCCACGAAGGACTTGCCTCACTAGCGGTAGATCTTCACGAAGTAGGCGATCTCATTGCCCTTACAAACTCCTTGGTTCAACTCCACAATCTTGTCGGAGGCTCCCAAGTGAGACCTAGCCAATCTAGGAGACACCACTCTCCAAGAACTAACAAATGGTGTGTTGATGATGAACTCCTTGCTCTTGTGCTTCAAATGAAAGTCTCCCCAACACTCAACTCTCTCTCATAGGATTTGGATCTGGTGGAAAGAAGATTTGAGTGGAAAGCAACTTGGGGAAGGCTAGAGATCAAGATTCATATGGTAGGAATGGAATATCTTGGCCTCAACACATGAGTAGGTAGTTCTCTCTCAGAAAATGTATGTTGGAAGTGTAGGTTCAGTCTGATGGCTCTCTCCACGAATGAAGAGGAGGTGGAGGGGTATATATAGCCTCCACACAAAATCTAACTGTTACACACAATTTACCAAACTCGGTGGGAGCGAATCAACAAACTCGGTCGGACCGATTTAGCAAATCTAGTGACCGTTAGGATTTTCGGTGGGACCGACATGCAACTCGGTAGGACCGATATGGTTAGGGTTAGGGCATAATGTAATCTCGGTGAGACCGATTACACAAACTCGGTGAGACCGATTTTGGTAATTAGCTAACCAGAGAGTTGGTCAGGCAAACTCAGTGGGACTGATTACTCAAACTCGGTGGGACCGATTTTGGTAATAAGTTAACCAGAGAGTTTGCTTTGTAATCTCGGTTGTGCCGATTACTCAAACTCGGTAAGACCGATTTTGGTAATGGACATACACAGAGAGATTACAATCCCATCTCGGTGAGACCGAGATCCCTATCGGTGAGACCGATTTGCCTAGGGTTTGTGGCAGTGGCTATGACATCTGAACTCGGTGGCACCGGATAGAAAGAATCAGTGGGGCCGAGTTTGACTTTAGGTTTAGGTCATATGTGTGGGAGTGGGAAAGTAGTTGAGGGTTTTGGAGCATATCACTAAGCACTTGAAGCAATAGGCTCATTAAGCAACACCTCATCCCTTCTTGATAGTATTGGCTTTTCCTATAGACTCAATGTGATCTTGGATCACTAAAATGTAAAATGAAGAGTCTTGAGCTTGAAGCTTGAGCCAATCCTTTGTCCTTAGCATCTTGAAGGAGTTCCCACATCCTTTAGTCCATGCCACTCCATTGTTGAACTTATCTGAAACATACTAGATAAAAGTGTTAGTCCAACAAGAGATATGTTGACATTAATTACCAAAACCACCTAGGGAGCACTTGTGCTTTCACTACTGTTCAACCACCCCTCCACAGGCACCCCTCCACTGTCTACTGTTCATCCAGCCCTCCACACCACGGGGTCCTGTTCAACCACCCCTCCACAGCCACCCCTCCACTGTCTACTGTTCATCCAGCCCTCCACACCACGGGGTCCTGTTCAACCACCCCTCCA
>NC_041393.1:162981760-162982149 GCF_002162155.2 Triticum dicoccoides
AGTAGCGAAGGAATCGCTCCATCGGGTTCAGTTAACAGCCATCGATCGATCGCTCGGGTTCAGTTAGAGCCCAACGCCTCGATTGGCTTCAGTTAGAGCCAACGCCTCGCACACACGCGCGTACGTACGAGAGAAACGCGCATCGCTCTCCCACCATAACCGGCAACTCCCCGAAATTTTCCTCCCCCTCGCTTCTACCACAGTTTTTTCCATCATGGACGGCCCAAAGAATGTCATGCAGCTGCGTCTCCGGCCCGCCCAGGACAAAAAGCCCATTTTCTGTCATGATTTTTTGTCATAGAAGTAGGAGCCCACCACATCTATAATGATACCGGGTTTTGTCACAATTATCGTCATAGAAGTGTCATATGTATGACAGAAAAAAAAAA
>NC_041393.1:162982244-163010159 GCF_002162155.2 Triticum dicoccoides
AAAAAAAAAATCGCGGCCCAAAATGTCACGGATGTGTCTTTTTTTTGTAGTGAAGATCTAAAAGTTATTGATGTGTCCCCCATTAAATCTTTGTTTTGCAATATGAATCTTGATGAAGCTGAATATGATCTTCCTTTACCTAGAAGGCGTCCTAAGAATTCGGAGTTTCTAGATCTTGATGATGAAATTGATGAAAGTGGATTGAAAGAAATAAAAACCTAGATGTTGCTAAACCTACTATTTTGGATCTCAAGGAATTTAATTATGAAAATTGATCTTTAATTGGTTGTATTTCCTTGTTGCAATCCGTGCTAGATTCTCCTCATGCTTATAGTCAAAATAAGGCCTTTGCTGAACACATTGTTGATGCCTTGATGCAATCTTATGAAGAAAAGTTTCTATCCCTAGAAAACTCTATGATGAGTGGGAACCTACTAATTAATTAAAATTAAAGATTATGAGTTTCATGCTTTGTGTGATTTGGGTGCTAGTGTCTCTACTATTCCCAAAACTTTGTGTGATTTGCTAGATTTCCGTGACTTTGATGATTGCTCTCTAAACTTGCGTCTTGCGGATTCCACTATTAAAAAGCCTATGGGAAGAATTAATGATATTCTTATTGTTGCAAATAGGAATTATGTGCCCGTAGATTTTATCGTTCTTGATATAGATTGCAATCCTTCATGTCCTATTATTCTTGGTAGACCTTTCCTTAGAACGATTGGTGCAATTATTGATATGAAGGAAGGGAATATTAGATTCCAATTTCCCTTAAAGAAGGGCATGGAACACTTC
The DNA here is from genome assembly GCF_002162155.2 of Triticum dicoccoides. NCBI lineage: Eukaryota > Viridiplantae > Streptophyta > Magnoliopsida > Poales > Poaceae > Triticum > Triticum dicoccoides. The sequence goes on from NC_041393.1 coordinate 162,983,040, forward strand.
CCTAGAAAGAAAATAAAATTACCATATGAATCTATCATGAGAGCCACTTATGGATTGCCTACCAAAGATGGCAATACCTAAATCTATCCTTGCTTTTATGCCTAGCTAGGGGCGTTAAACCATAGCGCTTGTTGGGAGGCAACCCAATTTTATTTCTGTTTTTTTGTTTTTGCTTCTGTTTAGGAATAAATAATCCATCTAGCTTCTGTTTGGATGTGGTTTTTTATTTTAATTAGTGTTTGTGCCAAGTAGAACCTATAGGATAACCTAAGATGATAGTTGATTTGATTCTGCTGAAAAACAGAAACTTTGCACGCACGAATATAATTTTGTTAAATCACAGAAACGTGATTTTACGTTGATTCTTTTTGCTGCTGTTCAATAAACAAATTTTCCAGGACTTCCTATTTTGGTAGGATGTTTAGAGTTCCAGAAGTTTGCATTAGTTACAGATTGCTACAGACTGTTCTATTTTTGACAGATTCTGTTTTGCGTGTGTTGTTTGCTTATTTTGATGAATCTATGGCTAGTAAAATAGTTTATAATCCATAGAGAAGTTGGAATACAGTAGGTTTAACACCAATATAAATAAAGAATGAGTTCATTACAGTACCTTAAACTAGTCTTTTGTTTTCTTTCTCTAACAGAGCTCACGAGATTTCTATTGAGTTTTGTGTTGTGAAGTTTTCAAGTTTTGGGTGAATTCTTTTGATGGATTATGGAACAAGGAGTGGCAAGAGCCTAAGCTTGGGGATGCCCATGGCACCCCCAATATAATCCAAGGACACCAAAAAGTCAAAGCTTGGGGATGCCCCGGAAGGCATCCCCTCTTTCGTCTACTTCCATCGGTAATTTACTTGGAGCTATATTTTTATTCACCACATGATATGTGTTTTGATTGGAGCGTCTTGTATTATTTGTGTCTTTGCTTGTTAGTTTACCACAATCATCCTTTCTGTACAAACATAAATTGGAATTTGATAGAATACTCTATGTGCTTCACTTATATCTTTTGAGCTTGATAGTTTTGCTCATAGTGCTTCACTTATATCTTTTGAGCATGATAATTTTTGCTCTAGTGCTTCACTTAGATCTTTTAGAGCATGGTGGTGGATTTGTTTTAAAGAAACTATTGATCTCTCATGCTTCACTTAGATTATTTTGAGAGTCGTTAATAGCATGGTAATTTGCTTAATGTTAATATACTTGGTATTCAAGATATGTGAAACTTTCTTTCGAGTGCGTTGAATACTAAGATAAGTTTGATGCTTGATAATTGTTTTGAGGTATGAAGATGATGATATTAGAGTCATGCTAGTTGAATAGTTGTGAATTTAAAGAATACTTGTGTTGAAGTTTGTGATTCCCATAGCATGCACATATGGTGAACCGTTATGTGATGAACTCGGAGCATGATTTATTTATTGATTGTCTTCCTTATGAGTGGCGGTCGGGGACGAGCGATGGTCTTTTCCTACCAATCTATCTCCCTAGGAGCATGCGCATAATACTTTGCTTTGATAACTTCTAGATTTTCGCAATAAGTATATGAGTTCTTTATGACTAATGTTGAGTCCATGGATTATACACACTTTTTCCCATCCTTCCACCATTGCTAGCCTCTCTAACACCGCGCACTTTTCGCCGGTATCATACACCCACCATATATCTTCCTCAAAATAGCCACCATACCTACCTATCATGGCATTTCCATAGCCATTCTGAGATATATTGCCATGCAACTTTCCACCGTTCCGTTTACTATGACATGCTCCATCATTGTCATATTGCTAGCATGATCATGTAGTTGACATCGTATTTGTGGCAAAGCCACCGTTCATAATTCGTTCATACATGTCACTCTTGATTCATTGCATATCCCGGTACACCGCCGGAGGCATTCATATAGAGTCATACCTTGTTCTAAGAATCGAGTTGTAATTGTTGAGTTGTAAGAAAAATAAAAGTGTGATGATCATCATTTTTTAGAGCATTGTCCCAAGTGAGGAAAGGATGATGGAGACCATGATTCCCCCACAAGTCGGGATGAGACTCCGGACGAAAAAAAGAGGCCATAAAAAAAGAGAAAAGGCCCAAATGATCCAAAAAATGAGAGAAAAATAGAGAAGGGACAATGTTACTATCCTTTTACCACACTTGTGCTTCAAAGTAGCACCAAGATCTTCATGATAGAGAGTCTCTCATTTTGTCACTTTCATATACTAGTGGGAATTTTTCATTATAGAACTTGGCTTGTATATTCCAATGATGGGCTTCCTCAAATTCCCTAGGTCTTCGTGAGCAAGCGAGTTGGATGCACACCCACTTAGTTTCTTTTGTTGAGCTTTCATATACTTATAGCTCTAGTGCATCCGTTGCATGAAAATCCCTACTCACTCACATTGATATCTATTGATGGGCATCTCCATAGCCCATTAATACGCCTAGTTGATGTGAGACTATCTTCCCTCTTTTTGTCTTCTCCACAACCACCATTCTATTCCACATATAGTGCTATATCCATGGCTCACGCTCATGTATTACGTGAAGATTGAAAAAGTTTTGAAAATGTCATAAGTATGAAACAATTGCTTGGCTTGTCATCGGGGTTGTGCATGATTTAAATATTTTGTGTGAGGAAGATGGAGCATACCTAGACTATATGATTTTGTAGGAATAACTTTCTTTGGCCATGTTATTTTGAGAAGACATAATTGCTTAGTTAGTATGCTTGAAGTATTATTATTTTTATGTCAATATGAACTTTTGTCTTGAATCTTTCCGATCTGAATATTCATACCACAATTAAGAAGATTTACATTGAAATTATGCCAAAGTATCACTCCGCATCAAAATTTCTCTTTTTATCATTTACCTACTCGGGGACGAGAAGGAATTAAGCTTGGGCATGCCTGATACGTCTCCAACGTATCTATAATTTTTTATTGCTCCATGCTACTTTATCTACTGTTTTGGACTATATTGGGCTTTATTTTCCATTTTTATATTATTTTTGGGACTAACCTATTAACCGGAGGCCCAGCCCAGAATTGTTGTTTTTGCCTATTTCAGTGTTTCGAAGAAACGGAATATCAAACGGAGTCCAAACGGAATGAAACCTTCGGGAATGTGATTTTCTCACTGAACGTGATCCAGGAGACTTGGACCCTGCTCCAAGGAACAAAAGAGGCGGTCATGAGGGTGGGGGGCGCCCCCCTAGGGGCGCGCCCCCTGCCTCGTGGCCCCCCTGTTGCTCCACCGACGTACTCCTTCCTCCTATATATACCTACGTATCCCTAAATGATCAGAACAGGAGCCAAAAACCTAATTCCACCGCCGCAACCTTCTGTATCCACGAGATCCCATCTTGGGGCCTGTTTTGGAGCTCTGTCGGAGGGGGCATCCACCACGGAGGGCTTCTACATCAACACCATGGCCCCTCCGATGAAGTGTGAGTAGTTTACTTCAGACCTTCGGGTCCATAGCTAGTAGCTAGATGGCTTCTTCTCTCTTTTTGGATCTCAATACAATGTTCTCCCCCTCTCTCGTGGAGATCTATTCGATGTAATCTTCTTTTTGCGGTGTGTTTGTTGAGATCGATGAATTGTGGGTTTATGATCCAGCTTATCTATGAACAATATTTGAATCTTCTCTGAATTCTTTTATGTATGATTGAGTTATCTTTGCAAGTATCTTTGAATTATCCGTTTGGTTTGGCCAACTAGATTGGTAGTTCTTGCAATGGGAGAAGTGCTTAGCTTTGGGTTCAATCTTGCGGTGTCCTTTCCTAGTGACAGAAGGGGCAGCAAGGCATGTATTGTATTGTTTCCATCGAGGATAACAAGATGGGGTTTTTATCATATTACATGAATTTATCCCTCTACATCATGTCATCTTGCTTAAGGCGTTACTCTATTTTTAACTTAATACTCTAGATGCATGCTGGATAGTGGTCGATGAGTGGAGTAATAGTAGTAGATGCAGAATCGTTTCGATCTACTTGTCTTGGACGTGATGCCTATATACATGATCATACCTAGATATACTCATAACTATGCTCAATTCTATCGATTGCTCAACAATAATTTGTTCACCCATCGTAGAATATCTATGCTCTTGAGAGAAGCCACTAGTGAAACCTATGGCCCCCGGGTCTATTCTCATCATATCAATCTCCATTACTTTATTACTTGCTTTGTTTTTACTTTGCCTTTTTACTTTTCACTTTGCATCTATATACCAAAAATACCAAAAATATTATTTATCATCTCTATCAGATCTCACCCTCGTAAGTGACCGTGAAGGGATTGACAACCCCTAATCGCGTTGGTTGCGAGGAGCTATCGTTTTGTGTAGTTACGAGGGACTTGTGCGTGGTCTCCTACTGGATTGATACCTTGGTTCTCAAAAACTGAGGGAAATACTTACGCTACTTTGCTGCATCATCCTCTCCTCTTCGGGGAAATCCAATGCAGTGCTCAAGAGGTAGCACGCACCAGCCGCTTTGGTCTTAAATCCAATCATCGACGGCTTTCGGCTCGCTAAAGTACTCATGGACGGTGGCAGCAGACTGAACCTCATCTATAAGGACACGCTCGATAAAATGCAAATAGACAAGAGCCGCATCGAGTAGAACAGCACAACCTTTCGAGGCATTATCCCTAGTCGAGAAGCGCGATGCTCGGGGAAAATTAAACTTGATGTGGTATTCGGCACGCCGGAGAACTACAGATCCGAAGAGTTAATCTTCCACGTGGCACCTTTCAACAATGGATATCACGCCCTGCTGGGGCGAGACGCATTCACACGCTTTGAAGCCATACCCCATTACGGGTACATGAAGCTCAAAATGCCTGGCCCCAATGGAGTTATGACAATCGCCAGTGATCCGGACATAGCACTCCGCGCTAAAAACAAAACCGCATCCCTGTCCCTCGAGGCATTATCCAAGGCCGTTGCGGCCGAGGAGCTCACCGCTCTGCGTTCCATAGTGGATAGAGACGACGTAATCCTTGATAAAAGGCCTAAGTCCACTTCTTTCAAGCCAACAAACGAAATAGTCAAATTCCAAGTTCACCTGATGGATCCTAATAAAACATCAGCCATTGGAGCACAACTGGATCCGATGGTCGACGCCACTCTAAGAGCATTCCTGCACGAGAATTGGAACATCTTTGCCTGGCATCCCTCGGATATGCCAGGAATCCCACGTAGACTGGCCGAACACAGCCTCAACATAATAAAGGGGTTCAAGCCAGTTAAGCAAACGCTGCGGTGATTTTCTGAACCCAAGCGACAAGCTATGGGGGAGGAGCTAGCCAAACTACTCGAAGCCGGGTTCATTAGAGAGATCAAACACCCGGATTGGCTAGCTAACCTGGTCATGGTGCCAAAGAAGGACAAATCCTGGCGCATTTGCATCGATTTCAAAGACCTCAACAAGGCCTGCCCTAAGGACCCCTTGCCACTGCCCCGCATTGACCAAATCATTGATGCAACTGCAGGACATGATTCACTGTATTTCCTCGACGCATACTCCGGATGCCATCAGATTAAGATGAAGGAATCCGATCAGGCTGCAACAACATTCATTACTCCGTACGGGCCTTTTTTCTTCAACACTATGCCTTTCGGACTCCAAAACGCTGGCGCCACTTACCAGCGCATGATTCAAACATGCCTGGAAAAACAATTTGGCAAGACAGTGGATGCATATGTAGATGATGTAGTCATCAACACTAAACATGTCGAATCATTGGTGGAAGACTTACGCCTTACATTTGACATCCGCCGAACATATGACATGTGGCTCAATCTGGAAAAATGAATTTTCGGCATTCCGGTCGGAAAGCTGCTCGGGTTGTTCCAATAGAGGAATCAAAGAAAATCCGGCCAAAATCCGAGCCCTGTCACAGTTGGCAACACCAACAGACCCAAAACAGGTCCAAAAACTAGCTAGGTGTGTGGCAACCTCGAGCCGCTTTATTTCCAGCTTGGGAGAGAAGGCGCTACCACTATATCGCCTACTCCGACGTACCGACCACTTCGAGTGGACGGACGCGGCAACAACCGGTTGGAAGAAATAAAAACATTGTTAGCAAACAACCCAATCTTTGCCGCACCTAACGTCGGCGAACCTATGCTGTAGTGCATATCTGCAACTCACCAGGTGGTGAGCGCTGTGCTCATCATTGAACGAGAGGAAGAGGGACACAAGTTCCCACACCAAAAACCAGTATACTATGTACGGGAGGTTCTCACACACCATGCAAATCCTGATACCCGCACTATCAAAAGATAGCATATGCGGTTTTCATGGCATCTCGGAAGCTGTGGCACTACTTTCAAGAGTGCTCGATCATGGTGGCCTCCGATGTACCACTCAATGATATCAAAAACAATCGAGACGCCACTTGCCGCATTGCAAAATGGGCTATCGAGCACTTACCATTTGAAATAACATACAAGCCACACCGAGCTATTAAATCTCAGGTGTTGGCCGACTTTGTCGCCGAATGGACAGAAGCCGAACTCCGTAAAGAGTATGGCACATATTCCAACTAGGTGATGTACTTCGACGACTCTAAAATGTTGGCCGGACTGGGGGCTGGTGTCATCCTAACATCCCCCATAGGGGACATAGTCCATTACGTATTTCAGATCATGTATACGGACTCCAATAATGCAGCCGAATATGAGGCACTACTGCATGGTCTCCGAAAGGTTGTTTCTATGCGCATACAATGCCTTGAGGTGCGGGGGACTCAAACCTCGCAATATCCCAAATAAATGGAGAATTCGATGCAAAAGATCCAAAGATGGCGGCCTACCGCAACGCTATACTCAAAATATCAGCTCAGTTTGAGGGGCTCGAGTTTCATCAAGTGGCCCGAGACAGTAACCAACCAACGGACATCCTTGCTCGAATGGGCACTAAACGTGACCCCGTCTCGCCTAACATCTTCGTGGAAAGGCTTTTCAAGCCATCCGTAGTATGGCAGGACGAGAGCGGAAATACCAATCCGGCGCTGACCACACCCTCAGATGCCAAACACGATTCAGATATCATCGGGGGCTCGGGAACTGAACCAACGCCTTCCGCCCACGTAATCATGGTGGTCATCGCCCCATGGACCGAACCCTTCTTAGCCTACCTTAATAGGCAGGAGCTCCCTGATGACCAGAACGAGGCCCGTCGCATAGTTCGACACTGCAAAGCCTACAAAGTCCATGAAGGAGAACTCTACAAGAAAAGTACTACCAGAGTCCTTCAAAGATGTATCTCCATAGAGGAGGGACGACGGCTATTGGACGAAATACATGCTGGTCTTGGCGTCCATCACGCCACAGCTCGGGCCCTAGTAAGTAAGGCCTTCCATACAGGTTTCTTTTGGCCCACGGACCGAGCAGATGCACAGGACCTCGTACAACATTGTGTCGGATGCCAGCTTTTTGCCAATCAAAGCCATATGCTGCCCACTGCCCTACGAACAATCCCCATTACTTGGCCTTTCGCGGTCTGGGGTCTAGACATGGTCGGACCCCTTAAAGGGGGAAGCCATAAGAAAAAAATACTTGCTGGTTATGGTAGATAAATTCACTAAGTGGATAGAGGCCAAACCAGTTAAAACGGTTAAAGTTGGACCAGTGATAGACTTTATATCTGGTGTAATACACCGTTATGGTGTCCTACACAACATTATTACTGACAACGTCTCTAACTTTATAGCCGACAAGGTGGAAACTTGGTGTGCTAATCTGGGCATTAAGCTCGATTACGCCTCTGTATATCACGCCCAAACAAACGGTCAAGTTGAACGGCCCAATGGCCTGATAATGAGCGGCATCAAACCTAGAATAGTGCGATCCCTAAAGGAATCAGACAAACACTGGGTCAAGGAGCTTGACTCCATACTCTAGGGGCTGCGAACCACGCCCAATTGGATGACCGGATATACACCGTTCTTCATGGTGTACAGCGCAGAGGCTGTCTTGCCCTGCAATAGTATTCATGACTCACCTTGAGTGCGCATGTATGAGGAGAGAGAGAGTCCGAGCTCGATTGACAGGACGACTTAGATGGCCTGGAGGAGGAGCGCGACGTCGCAAAAGCCCGTTTCGCACTCTACCAACAACAAGCTCGAAGATACCAAAGCAGAGAAGTGCGGGCAAAAACTTATAATGTCGGTGAACTCGTTCTATGCCTACCAGAGAAGAAAAAGGACAAGCTCAAGCCCAAATGGGAGGGTCCCTTCATTATAGATGAAGTTCTCACTTGAGAAGCCTATCGCCTTCGCAAAATGCATCGGCTAATCGCTTAGAGCGCTGCTTGACTCCGAAGATTCTACGCCTGAGTCCGACACATACCTTTGTTCGTTCCCTTTTTCTCCTTTTTCCTTTTCCCTCTTTTTTAGTTTTTTCTTTATGATTTCTGGCATGTGTTCGGGTAAGTCGCACACTTGAGGGGTATGCATCCTTAAATGTACACACCCCATCATAACTGGGGGCTTCTCCCAATAGAAGCTTATTATTTTGAGCATAAAGCTCACTGAGGGAGTCCTGGACTAGGGGGTGTCCAGATAGCCGAACTATCATCATTGGCCGGACTCCAAGACTATGAAGATACAAGATTAAAGACTTCGTCCCATGTCCGGATGGGACTTTCCTTGGCGTGGAAGGCAAGCTTGGCAATACGGATATGTAGATCTCCTACCATTGTAACCGACTCTGTGTAACCCTAGCCCTCTCCGGTGTCTATATAAACCGGAGGGTTTTAGTCCATAGGATGAACAACAATCATACGATAGGCTAGCTTCTAGGGTTTAGCCTCCTTGATCTCATGGTAGATCCACTCTTGTACTATCCATATCATCAATATCAATCAAGCAGGAGTAGGGTTTTACCTCCATCGAGAGGGCCCGAACCTGGGTAAAAACATCGTGTCCCTTGTCTCCTGTTACCATCCGCCTAGACACATAGTTCGGGACCCCCTACCCGAGATCCGCCGGTTTTGACACCGACATTGGTGCTTTCATTGAGAGTTCCTCTGTGTCGTCACCTATGGGCCCGATGGCTCCTTCGATCATCATCAACGACGCGGTCCAGGGTGAGACTTTTCTCCCCGGACAGATCTTTGTATTCGGCGGCTTTGCACTACGAGCCAATTCGCTTGGCCATCTGGAGTAGATTGAAAGCTACGCCCCTGGCCATCAGGTCATATTTGGAAGTTTGAACTTCACGGCCGACATCCACGGAGACTTGATCTTCGACAGATTCGAGCCACAGCCGAGCACGCCGCACTATCACGATGGGCATGATCTAGCTCTGCTGCCGGACAGAACCCAGGAGGCCGCACAAGAGTCCGCTCCGACCCTAAACTCGGAGCCGACTACGCCGATCGAGGATGGGTGGCTAGACACCGCCTCGGGGGCTGCTACCTCTACGGTGATGGAGCCGAATACCGACCCTGTCCCCTGTGAAGCTCGTGACTCCGAGGTGCCAGACTCCGAACCTCCCGCGCCCCTGCCAATCGAATCCGGTTGGGCGCCGATCAGGGAGTTCACCGCTGCGGACATCTTTTAGCACTCGCCTTTCGGCGACATCCTGAATTCACTAAAGTGTCTCTCTTTGTCAGGAGAGCCCTGGCCGGATTACGGTCAGGACGGTTGGGATGCGGACGACAAAGAAATTCAATGCCCACCCACCACCCACTTTGTAGCCACTGTCGACGACCTAACCGACATGCTAGACTTCGACTCCGAAGACATCGACGGTATGGACGACGATGCCGGAGACGACCAAGAACCAGCGCCTATGGGGCACTAGAAAGCCACCTCAACTCACGATGTATACATGGTGGATACACCAAAAGGAAGCGATAGCGAGGAACAACAGGACGCGGCGAAGGATAATTCCCCCGAAAAACAGCCAAAATGGCGACACAAACGCCGCCCGAAGTCCCGCCTCGATAACAACAACACCCATACAGACCCAGCCGAAGAGCAGGGCGAACCAGTGGACGACAAACATGCCACCAAACAACCGTCCGAACAGGATGAATTGGACGAGCAACCCATCTCCGGCAAAAACAACAGTCAAGATGATCTCACACCGGACACATCACTGGAGCATAAGAACCTCCACAAAAGGCTCGTCGTCACTGCAAGAAGTTTGAAGAAGCAGAAGCGGAAGCTCAAAACGGCGGAAGACGTACTCAGATTGAGATGGAGCAAAGTACTCAAGACCGCAGATAAATACAGCGATAGTCACCAAGCAAAGAGCTACCTGAAGCGCAAGCTGTTGCCCGAATTCGACGAGGAGGCCGCAGAGCCCCCATAGTCAAAGAACAAAGAGGCCGGCTGGTCGGATAGACGACCACATGACAAGCAAAGAGCGGCAAGCGGCACCGCACACAAGCCGGCACACGATCCACATAAGGATCCTCGTAAAAAGGATGGCCCGGTCAGGTCCATCTACGGGCCAAGAAAGAAGGCTCCAGGGAGCAACACAACACGTCGAGTGTTCAAAAATAATGGTACACCTAAATACAGGGGCGCCGCACACCCCCTATGTTTCACCGGTGAGGTACTGGATCATGAATTCTAGCGGGATTCAAACCCGTAAACATAGAGGCATACGACGGAACAACAGACCCCGGAGTCTGGATTGAGGATTATATCCTACACATACGTATGGCTAGAGGAGACGATCTCCATGCCATCAAATATCTACCCCTCAAGCTCAAAGGGCCATCTCGGCATTGGCTCAAAAGCCTCCCAGAAAATACCATTGGAGGTTGGGAAGAGCTCGAGGATGCGTTTCGAGCAAATTTTCAGGGGACTTATGTCCGACCTCCGGATGCAGACGATTTAAGTCATATAACTCAACAGCCTGGAGAGTCAGCCCGCAAATTCTGGAATAGGTTCCTCACCAAAAAGAACCAAATAGTCGACTGTCCAGACGCCGAAGCCTTAGCAGCCTTCAAACATAACGTCCGAGACGAATGGCTCGCCAGACACCTCAGCTAGGAAAAGCCAAGGACCATGGCCGCACTAACAAGCCTCATGACCCGCTTCTGCGTGGGAGAAGATAGCTGGCTGGCAAGATGCAGCACCAGCGACCCGAGTACATCTGAGGTCAGGGATGGAAATGGGAAGCCACGATGCAGAAAAGACCAGCGCCGGACTAAAGAAAATGGCCCCAAGAACGCGGCAGTCAACGCCGGGTTCAAAAGCTCGCGGCCGAACAACAAAACACTACCTCTTAAGGACAACAATGACGAGCTATCCAACCTAAACAAAATATTGGATAGGATATGTCAAATTCACAGTACCCCCGGGAAGCCTGCAAACCATACCCACAGAGATTGTTGGGTCTTCAAGCAGTCCGGTCGACTTAATGCCGAACACAAGGGGCTCGACACACCAAGCGAGGACGATGACGAACCCCACAAGCAGAGCACCGGAAAACAAAAGAACTTCCCACAAGAGGTCAAAACAGTGAATTCACTTCAAGTGATAACAAGGAAAAATAGGGTGGCACCTACTAAAGTACGCGCCGCACGGTCCACCCCAGCGGAGTCCCGAAATTGGATGTTGAAACCAATTACTTTCAACCATCAGGATTACTCCAGAAGTATTTGAAACGCAGGATGGACTGCTTTGATACTGGATCCCATAATCGGCGGACTACAATTTACACAAGTCCTAATGGATGGCGGCAGTGATATAAACCTGCTATACCAGGACACCATCCGCAGAATGGGGATAGACCCTACCAAAATTCGCCATAGCAGCACTTCCTTTAAGGGAGCGATGCCAGGCCCTTATGCCAATTGTACGGGCTCCTTACTACTAGAAGTTGTGTTCGGTTCATCCGACAACTTCCGTCGCGAAAAGCTAATCTTCTATATCGCCCCATTTAAAAGTAGCCATCAAACAATATTGGGACGCGAAGCTTTCGCCCGCTTTAACGCAATACCGCATTACGCGTCTCTCACACTTAAAATGCCCGGTCCACGCGGTATCCTCTCATTGAAGGGAAACTTCGAGTGTTCCTTGACCGCGGAAGAACGTGAGACTGCCTTGATAGCCACACACTAATCCGGCCTTGCTGATCAAAGCCCCTAAAATAGGTCATTCAGACCCCGAACACGGTTAGGCGAGTTCGGTATAAATAAAACAAGGGGCTTGCTAGCCGCGTACCCCTTTACAAGGGGCTGCACGAACGAAGAATGAGAGCCAATAAAGCTCAATTTTATTCATTTTTTAAATCATACTCTTTTTCATATACATTTTTCGCATGATCTTTTTTCAAACTAAGTTCTTCTCTTTTACAGATGAACAACGTGCTACACCCGTCCAGGATACAGCACAACAGATACATAGGCGCAGACGTGCAGCAGGGACCCGTCACAAGGATTCTTTTCAGATTAAGACCCTGCGTAAACCTTTTTTACTGTATCTTGTTGCTACACATCCCCCGGTTTCTTACCATAACCGAGGAGGAGGCTGGCGTTTTGGCATCGGCCGCGTCAGAAGATTTCGCGCGTACCTGGACACTAGGGGCTTAGGGCATCGTTCTGCCCGTTTTCATAAAGACCGAATACCTTAGGGAGTGTTCGGCGTCTCGAGTTAGGCCTTATATGCATCTGCTCCGAATCATGTCTTTGGTCAAATGTTGGGTTTGCCCGGCTCCTGTGTTTTGCTGCCTTACGTTCCGTATCATCGGCTAACGCGGCACCAGGAGAACTACTGCGATTGTGCCCCGGTTCGGCCTGGCGAGCACCTCAGTAGAGAAAGTCGAAAACTGACTGTCATGATATAGCGGGAGACTGGTCAACCACTTGATCGACTACCGGAATGTCTAGAATTCCTCCGCTTTGACGAAGGACCATTTCCCGGTCAGGCACATACGCGCCCCGAATTCGGAGAGCGCGGTGCCCCTAGGGGCTATATCGTAGCCCCACCTTCGAACTCCTATGGCTAAGTGAAAGTGATAAAGCATTATAGTCCGGTTGCCTAGTTTGCTACGCTACCACCTCCTTCACAGGACCAAGACGTTGGATTAAGTGTGAAAATGCGCCTTTTTGCAAACACCCCCGCACCATGTGCGTGGGGGCTGAAGCCGAAGACTGCCATCTTTCAGGTTATATATACATATACATTAACGGCCGCACATGAGATATTTCAATACTTGAACGCACAAGTATAAAAAGCCCTTATATTATAAATATGGTTTTACAAATCATACATGTCATTTGAACATAATGTTTTTCGAGCACTGCGACTCTATTAAACAAGCGCCCTGCAGGACTTCCTCAAAATAGTGCTCGGTGGGTAATCGGCTTCTATCCGAATCCCGGGATGCAACATCGGTGGCGTCCATCTCTGCCCAGCATGTTTTGACACGGGCGAGAGCCATCCGTGCACCCTCTATGTATGTCGACCGCCTCATCGCCTTGATATGCGGCACCGCATCAAGGAATTGCTGCACTAAGCCAAAATAAGTCTTCGGCTTGGACCTTTCCGGCCAGAGATGAGCCACGACATCCTTCATGGCAAGTCCGGACAACCTATTCAGCTCAGCCCACTCAGCCAACCAATCGGTTAATGGAAGTGGACGCTCCGGACTATGGAATTGAGACCAAAAAAGCTCTTCCATTTCGAGATCCTTTTGGCTTCGGAAGTGCACGACTGCGTCCGCCGCACTCGCCGCCAATTTCAGATAAGGATCCTCCGCACCCCACAACTGGCCTAACTGAGCATACTTCTGATCCGTGAACTTCCTACACAGCAGGAAGGGCTTTCCAGCCGCAATGTCTCCGGCCTGACGCAGCTCCTCCTTTATAGCCCTCATTGCAGAACGGGCATCCTTGGCTTCGGCAGTGGCCTTCTTCAGGTCCTCTTGCCCCACTCGGCGTTCTCGTTCAAGAACCTCATAGTGGTCGGTAGCATCCTTCTGCTTCACGGCCATTCCGGCCATCTCCTCCCTGCTTCGGCAGTGAGCAGCCTTTTCGGCTTTTAGCTCTTCGGCTGCCTTCGAGGCAGGCGCATCACTCCTTCTGGCTTGCTCCTTGGCTCAAGCAAGCTCTGCCCAAAGGCCCTCCATAGCAGCGGCGCCATCTACATCAAGCATACATGTTGTAAGGCATGGGCATCAGCTCCCTTACCAGGTGACCGCGGAGAAACCACCCACCTTGTGACTCGTCAAGTCGCTTATTGACCAGCGCGATGTCCGCATCCACAACGTCCAGTTGCCGCTTTAGTTCGGCAACTCTATCAGTCCGGCTGGCCATCAAACGCTCCGCCCCCTGAATAGGAACGACGACATCTTAACACTGAGATTATGATCCTCGGCACGCCGTCACTTCTGACAACGTACCGAGTCTCAGGGACTACTATCTATACAGGGTGCACTCTATGTGCAAAACTGTCAAAAGGTATGTCATTTTTACGTACCTCAAACCCCGTCAGCAAACTTCTGATGGCCTCATGCAACCCGCTCTCAGCGGATGAAATCCTTTCAATCACCGTACTCATTAATGTACGGTGATCTTCTGAGATAGACGCCCTCTCGAGCAAATCCTTCAGCTCCTCCGGCCGTACACCAGTTGGTGCCGAACTCTCCGGCCCCGCCGGACTCGGGGAGACCCTCCGCGACGACACCTCAGGGTCGTCCGCCCCACCTGACGGCGCGGCAGATGGAGGCGTCTCACTCTCCATCATCACCGGCCGAAGATCCCCCGAAGATGAGCTCAGCTGAGAAGGGCTGAGATCCGAACTACAAGGTAAAAACTCCGGTTACCCTCAGAAATAAAAATAGGGATGTCCCTTATTACGAAACTCCCCTTTTTCTACTTACGGCTCGCTGGAGGGCTGATTCCCTTGGGGAGACAGTGCGGCCGGGGCTTCTCCTGGCACAGGACCTTCCGGTGCAGATTTCTTCCGCCGCTTTAAGGCCTTAGCCTCCGGGTCTTCGGAAGCGGTCCTCTTCTCCCCCTGGAGGGAGGAATTCTCGATCCCCCCTTCTTGAGAGCCTCCTTGACAGAGGCGGTAGTTTTCCTGTTCTCCCCTTCGCCCTCTTCCGAAGGCGCAACCTCCAACATCTTGACTAACACGGGATCCGGCGTGGTCTCAGGGAGGGGGGCCGGACACCGTATCAGTTTTGCTTTCGCTGTCCACTCCTGTTCAAGGGATAGCCGGTTAAAAGGCAAATCTATGATAAATAAACGGACGGTATGTCTGGACACAAGACTACTTACTTGAGTATCCGGGCGATTGCAGCTTAGGCCAGCGTCCTCGGTCAAGTCTGGACACATCTCTTGTGATCCGAAGAACAGTTTATACATCTCCACGGGTGTCGTACCCATAAAGTGTTGAAGAGCTCGCGGTCCCTCCGGATTAAATTCCCATAGGTGGAGGGGGCGACGTTTGCAGGGCAGAAGGCGCTGAATCAGCATAACCTGCGCCACTACAATCAGATTGATCTCCCTTTCTTGGAGGTCTCGAATGCGGCCCTGCAAAAGTGGCACGTCCTTGGACGGCCCCCAGTCAAGCCCTTTGTTGACCCACGATGTCAGCCGTTGTGGAGGGCCCGAGCGAAAGGCGGGTGGCGCCACCTGCCTGGTGCCCCTAGGAGCGGTGATGTAGAACCACTCCTGCTGCCACAAACCAAGCTCCTCTTGAAAGGAGCCCTCGGGCCATGGAGCATCGGCCCTCTTGCTTATAACTTCCCCTCCGCACTCTCCCAGTCGCCCCTCGATCATCTTCGGCTCCACGTCGAAGGTCTTGAGCCACAATCCGAAGTGGGGGGTAGTGAGGAGGAAGGCTTCGCAGACAACAATGAATGATGAGATATGGAGGATGGACTCCGGAGCCAAGTCATGGAATTCCAGCCCGTAATAAAACATAAGCCCCCTCACGAAGGGATCCATCGGGAAGCCTAAACCCCGACGGAGGTGAGACACAAACATGACGCTCTCACCAGGCTCAGGAGTGGGAACGACTTGCCCTTGGGCGGGCAACCTATGTGAAATCTCGTAGGTTAGGTACCTGGCGTCTCTCAGCTTTAGCACGTCCTCTTCCGTGACGGAAGAGGGCATCCACCGGCCCTATAGGTCGGAGCCGGACATTGTCGAAGGTCCGAAGCGCTCGAATCTGGAGCCTTGTGTGTTGGAAGTCGGGGCGAGGGGCGGATTCGATGGAGGATTGAAGAAAAGGAACATGCCTTGGTCTCATTATAAAGGGGTAGAATACCAAGAGCCGTCCCCGTGACCGTTTGGAACTCTCCTTCGATGGACACCGACTCTGTGTAGATCTCCTACCATTGTAACCAACTCTGTGTAACCCTAGCCCTTTCCGGTGTCTATATAAACCGGAGGGTTTTAGTCCATAGGACGAACAACAATCATACCATAGGCTAGCTTCTAGGGTTTAGCCTCCTTGATCTCGTGGTAGATCCACTCTTGTACTACCCATATCATCAATATCAATCAAGCAGGAGTAGGGTTTTACCTCCATCGAGAGGGCCCGAACCTGGGTAAAAACATCGTGTCCCTTGTCTCCTGTTACCATCCGCCTAGACGCACAGTTCGGGACCCCCTACCCGAGATCCGCCGGTTTTGACACCGACACTCACCATATATATGTTGTTTTCTCACAAACGTCATGTATTCGCCCTTATATGCACCTCTATGACTTAAGTTTTTGCCAAGCTGGGTTGCCTGGCTCCTGTGCTTATGCCCTATGTTCCCGCTTGTTCGGCTAGGGCATAAAGGGAGCACCTCTACGATTGTTACAACCGGGTCATCCGGACATGTACCTCAGATGGGTGAAGCTGAAAGCTAGCGTTCTTAAGGGAATAATTGATCGGTGGACAAACGACGAACTGCCTTCATGGCAATATAAACTATCAAAATGCAAAGACTTCGGTGATTCTTTCGCACCACGGCTTAGGCATGTATACATAAGGCATGTTGACCCTGGGAGAGGAATCCTTAACGGAACTATTCTCTCTGGAAGATGTTTCTTACGTTAAAAAGTAATATGACATAGCTCCCCGAATACAGTTTGTCTGTTCACGCACTATGGCCGGATTGCCTGGTTTCTGAACATACTTGGTGTTTCCCACAGGTATAGTATTCGGAAACATTCCAACCCTTGGGTTTCGGAGGTCGAAGCGGAAGGTCTGCCATGACAATCTTTTACAATTCGGCCGAAGATAAGTTTGATGATAAAGTGTATTGTTACATGAAATCACACGCCTACTTTTTATCTATGACATCTATCATGCTGTCTAGTTTACAGTCCTGCTATGAGAATTTGGCGGCTACCTTTACTTGATCGTGCACCAAGCTAACCGGAATTTCTTGTCCGTCTGGTCCCCGAGGTCCAACCCGGACCATATGATTTAGATCAAGTCCGATATGCCGTGTTTTCACCATGGCCCAGGCCCCTCGTGCACCTTCTCGACGTGCTGATGCCTTCCACGGCTCAAAACAAAGACGAGCCCCCTTGAATAACTCTGCGAGCTCCCCCATCATTCCTGGAGGAGAATCGAATGGCTATAAAGCCTTAGCCATGTTCTTCATTGCTTTCCGAGCTCGCTCGTGCACTTTGGATAGCTCTTGCAGCAAGTCGCCTTGAAATCTGGACACTTCTCCTTTGGGCCACCTAGTTAACAAACCTATATGAACAAATCTCGTAAACAAATTCCATCAGGGGATCTTATGAAAGTTAGGTCTAGGAACATACTAAATATGCCGCCTTTTAGCTTTTGGTTCTCCTTCAAGGCATCCCACGGTTGGGCTCTTACATCCTTTAGCTCCTCGGCTTGCTTGATGTTGGCATCCTGTAGTTGTTCTTCTTATTAATGGTCTCTATTAATACACGTTGACCAGTGGCTTCTTGCCCTTCGGCATGTTGCTTGTCCGCCTGAGCAGCCTTCCAACTGATCTGTCAATCCTGCTGCCGTAAACAAAACAATGAATACTCGAAAGTCATTGTTAGCATAGAATCGTATTTTCCGGACACTGTTGTGCTTACCATCCGGAGCCTTCTTGGATTTCTTCAAATTTTCCAGTTCAGCAGTGGCAACAGTTAGCTTGGTCCGACATTCTTCAAGCTCCTTGGACAGCGTGTTCTTTTTAGCCACGAGTACCTGATAATATCAACGACCCTTAAATCAGTTGGGCCAACTGCTTCAAGTCTCGGGGGCTACTGGCACAGGATCATTGAATCTACACAAAAGTTCTTACCCGCATATCCTTTGGAAGCTGGTGAGTGGCTCCGGCAAGTCCACCTTGAACAGCTCGGATATATGCATCCGCAGAGCTAAGGGCATTGAACGCCTCTTCGGTAAAACTTGGTTCGTGCATGGCCTCTTTCCACCGGGGATGATTCATCGCGCTCTCCACTTTGGAATTGGTGATGGACACATTATCTGAATCCTCTTGGAGATGACAATCCGGCATATTTCCTGTATCAACCCTAGTCCTTATGGCAGGGTTCGGGGCCGAATTGGTCGATGCATGGCTAGCGAGGTCCCCGGATATAGTCTGGCGTATGCTCTTCCTACAAAATGGCCCAGCGGAAAACGTCACAATTCGGTATGTCCACCGAGTGCGTGTTAAAAACTATACCTCTTTGGTGAAGTCAGGGGCTCGTTAGTATCACCGTTTGCCCTTCTTTTCAAAGACATGCCCTGCGCGGGCGTCGCCTTCTTAGAGGATGCCTTTGATACAGCTCGGCGAGACGAGCGCCGCCCCTTCAGAGCATGAGACAGTGTGGTGGGTGAGGTGCAATGAGGAAACTCTTTTGGAGGAGACGTCTCCTGGGTACTTACATGAGAGGAGGGGAGAAGGCCGGGGTAGTCGGCTATAATAGCCAGTTCCGTGCCATCGTAGCTTGTCTGATAAAAGACTCCCTCCTTAAGTTCTATGAATATGCCCGGATCTTCTTCATATTCAGGATCTAGGTCTCGAATATGGTCCTCTGGCTGCAGAGTGGGGCTGTAGATCCCCTCGACGACCTTTCTCCATTCCTATTAAAAGTAGCGGGATTAAGTTCGACTAGCATAACTCTAGAAAAAAGGTTGAGTAAGGCCAATAATCAAAAAAACTCACCCAGTCGATGGGGTTATACATAGAAAAACCTTCCCGACATTTCAAGCGAGTGAAGTCTTCCTTCTCACTTTGAAAAGGTCAGCTAAGATGGTGGACAGGGCGGCAAAATTATCTGGACCCATGCATAGACAATGGGATGCATCGTCCTCCCCGTTGTAATGCCACATAGGAAAACCCCTAGATTGGAGCGACCGAACGCATCGCGTTATTGAAATTGCCATTACCTCGATTATACACAACCCAGAGTTGGCAAGTACTCTGATCTTGCTTGCTAGCCTCTCGACCTTCGCACTGTCTTCTTCCTCGAGGCTTCGGGGACGCCAGCTGGCGCGCTTCTTTAAGGGATCACTGGAGAATATGGGAAGACCGTGTCAGATTGGGTCTGGCAGAACGACATCTTCAATATAAAACCATTCCGAGGGCCACTCTTCGGATGCCTTATTCGGAGTGCCGGGTAGGTATCCTGTCCCAGTTATGCGCCACACCTCGGCACCGCCCACCTCGAACATAGATCCCTTTTTGGAGCGGGGGACAAGGCAGAAAAATTTCTGTTATAGCTCGAAATGAGCCTCACAGCCTGGGAACAGCTCGCAAAGAGCAACGAAGCCCACGATATGCAGGATGGAGCCTGGTGTTAGGTTGCGCAGTTGGAGGCCATAATACTCCAGGAGACCTCTAAGGAAGGGGTGGATAGGAAATTCTACGCCCCTCAAAAGGAAGGAAATGAAGCACACCCGCTCCTCTTTAGAAGGATTGGGGAAATTCTCCGCCAGGGCTTCGCCATTGTGGGAAGTTAATCCAGCCCGAACGGATATTAGATCTGTAGGAGGAAGATATCCCTGCGTCTGAAGTTTATTCAGATGGGCGCGGGATATTAAGCAACTTTCCCAGTCACCTTTTTGGAGGCCGTGGGGACGTGAGGAAGAGCCAGGAGCGCCGGCCATGTTTGGACAGTTTCCTATGGCGAGTTCTAAGGATTTCCGCATGGTGTGGAATGGCATCTGAGATCCAATATCCTTAAATAGACACCTCCCCTGCATGGTCGAGGGGTTATTTGTAAAAACACACCTAGACCGTTCACATTCATCCGACACGTGGAAGCCGAGGCGACGGCAGCAAAATAGAATATGATATTTAATGTGGAGCCGGATTATCGTCAAACCGAAGTGTAATGGAGAACCCGCCTTGCAAAGCCGAAGATATAAAGCCGGATAATGCGTCGTCATTGAAGGCGAGTTCGGGGGCTACTGAGGGAGTCCTGGATAAGGGGGTCCTCGGGCGTCCTGGCTATGTGACATGGGCCGGACTGATGGGCCGTGAAGATACAAGATAGAAGGTTTTCCCTCGTGTCCGGATGGGACTCTCCGTTGCGTGGATGGCAAAGCTTGGCGGCCACACATGTAATTTCCTTTCTTTGTAAACCGACTCTGTACAACCCTAGCCCCCTCCGGTGTCTATAAAACCGGAGGGTTTAGTCTGTAGAGGCAATCACAATCATATAAGCTAGACATCTAGGGTTTAGCCATTACGATCTCGAGGTAGATCAACTCTTGTAACCCCTACACTCATCAAAGTCAATCAAGCAGGAAGTAGGGTATTACCTCCATTAAGAGGGCCCAAACCTGGGTAAAACATCGTGTCCCTTGTCTCCTGTTACCTTTGATCCTCAGACGGACAGTTCGGGACCCCCTACCCGAGATCGACCGGTTTTGACACCGACAAGGGGGAGTTGCAAAGTGAAGATGACTGTGGGCACAAGAGTTAAACGGTTGCGTCCCGACCACTTTAACCAACAAGTGAAACGACCCGGCGTCTCTCCAGACCGACTCGATAGGTTAGATCTATCGGCTTGTTTGGTTATTATCATGATATTTGTATGCCTTAAAAGTGGTGCCTATTTGGGGTTTTGACCAATTGTGCTAGTTTTCTGCTACCATGGACTAAATGTAGTGGTTTTGTTTAATTATCTTCAAAACGAAATGGGTATACCTTCAATAGTTTCAATACTTATGATGTGTTTCACTCTTTCAGCGAATGAATGTTTCTTAGGGCAGAATGAATGGTGTGTCTGCTTTCATATGTACATGTTCATAAGAGCATGATTTTGGAGGTTGTGGCGACTGTACGCAAACACAAAGTCGCCATAATGTGGCCTCCATATCTTTTATTTTGATTTGTTTTTTGTTTTCTTCTTTGTATGCTCAATTCAAGGTATACTTAGTTGAACCAAACCACTTCAAATCATTAGCAAACACGAAATACTTATATTAGTGGCCAAAAGTCGCCATAATACATTTTTTGCGGCTTCAAACGTCGTTAAGTGACATTTTCAAAATTTGTGCAATGTCGTTATTCAACATTGTTATGTACTACTCTAGACCCACGAAACAGTCGTTGCCGCCGTCTAGTCATCATACTCCCCCATAGATCTTTGAAGAAGGCATAGGGACCGGACTCACGAGCAACGACCTTGAGCTGCCGCTGCTCCTCCTCGACAGTGGTAGCAGGGCAGATCCCCTGGTGAATGTGCTCCTTGTCGCGGCGGTGCCCCTCCACTTTGAGGACAAAGAGTTGCAACTGACATTAACAGTGTCCTCGGGCTCCAGCTCGAGGGCGACGGGGCCATTGTCCTTGATGACGGATAAGATGGCGCCCGAGGTGCAAGATCGATGCCACTAGCCCCATGGAAGCCGACACATCACTCGTGGTCGTTGTCACGGGAGCTGTCGGGGTATGGGGAAACACCGACATGGAAAGAAGAAGCGTTGGGTACCCTAGGGGGGAGTTCGCTCCGTCGGTGCAGTGTGATTGGGACAAGTAGTTGAGCCAATAGACTGCGTGCCTCCAACTCGACGTCATTCTGGGGAGGGGAGGAGGAATCGAGGAAGGGGGCGGCGGCTAGGGTTGTGGTGAATGGGATGTGTCCCATCGAACTTTTATAGGGTACGATGCCGCCTGACGAGCATCCGAACGGCCGCCCCGCGAACCCAAGGAAGCGACGGCGCCATTAAAGGGTGGGTGGTTACGGCAACTCCAATGGGGCGACCCATTTCGTCCGCTGCCTTCCATTTAGGTCGGCGCGGACACAAAAGGCGGCCCAATGTGCCGACCCAAACGGACGCGCGTCCGCTTTTCGTCCACGGGCGACCCATTCTCGGCCCATTTTTGAGCCGAATTTGCGTCGGCGCGGACACGCGGCGGACGCACGCACGCTCGCCTTCTCCTCTCCCCGGGCCCACTGGTCGGTGGCACATTGGCCTCCCCCCTCACCCCCCATCCAACAGCAACCCTCGCCCGCCTCCTTCGTTGCCGACCCCGCCGCCCATTTTTGTCGGCGACTCTGCCAGTTGCCGCCGCCTCCACATCCGCCCAGCAACGCCGCCCACTCCCCCGTCGCCCGCCACCGTCGTCTTGCCGCTGAGGAGCAGATTGCTTCCCACCCCCGCCCCCCCACCGCACAGCCGCGCGTGACCAAGAAGCCGCCTCGCCGCCCCGGCCGGATCCTCACCGGCACGCTCATCGAACGCCGGCCCACTCGTCAGACGCCGGCAGGGCAGCTAGCTGGTCCGTGCGCGCCGCGACTCCCCTCGCCGGCCTTCTCCTTCGTCGATGCCCACAAGTTGTTCGACAATTTGCCAAGGTACAAAATGGACTCCGCCGATGAGTTCTTTTTCCACAATTTCCTTTGCGACTCTGACGATTCGTCCTCCAACGACGAGGAGGAGATATTGGCTGCCGTGTTGGTCCATCACCACCTCAACAGCCAGCGGCCGTTGTTCCGTGGCTCCATTCCGGCCACCTTCAGGTGTTGAATCGCAACCGAGAGAGCGGGCATTTCCTTCTTTGGAGGGACTACTTTGGTACAACAAACCCGTTGTTCAAACATCAAAAATTATGCCGCCGTTTCCGTATGAGTAGGCATCTTTTCAACCATATTAGAGAGGGGGTGGTCGGCTATAATGACTATTTCGAGTGCAAAGAGGATGCCGTCGGCAAGATTGGTTTCTCCTCTTATCAGAAATGCACTGCCACCATCCGAATGCTTAAATATGGAGTCGAGCTTGTTTCTGAAGCAAACTTTTATGACGGTCTGAGAGTGTAATTTTAGACTAAAAAGATTTGTATTGACAATTATGGACCATAGGATGGCTCTTGCTACAGTGGCGCCGAAAGCTGTTCATTTCTCCCGGCTGCTAGAGCCACCGAAAGGCCGGACTGGTACGGGCCGGGCGAGGACGCGCTCCAAGTCCAGTGCACTGCGCAGCTGCTCCGGCGCTAACTTAGGTAGGCGCTTCTGTGAGATGTTCCTTTTTCTAGAACGTGCAGCCGTACTCTCTTTTACCCTATTGGACAAAGCAGACTGAGCAAGTGGGAGTGGCTCGAGATATTTTATCCTTCAGATCGACAGCCATATAGTATCACTACCCTACAAGGTTGTATACGTACATTCCAAGTAAGCAAACAATGGTGTTACGGCCCTGTCACACCGACGGACTCTCTGATGCCAGAGCGCTCCATTGCTAGCCACGTTCATGTGTCGACTTCATTTCTGGTTTCGGCTCTGCCACCATTCTTTCCGAGATCTACCCCGAATTCCAGGGTGAATTCCGCTGCCTCTTCCGAGAGTATCTACTCTGTTCGCAATCTCTAAAGATGTTCGAGCTTAAGCTTTAAAATCGTACATCTTGGCGTGCTGGCGTAAGCAATGATGCGCCGTGGCTGGCAAGTGGCAATATCATCTTTGCGGGAACATGGCCGGACTTGCTAAATTTAGCCCCTCAAACGTTTATGGACATGAATATGTGTCTGTTTTGTGTCCCTATTTCTTCACGCACACAGCTATGTCTCTTATTTTGTTTTTATATATTGTCTGCTCATATGCATGTGATTATAGTCCGCAATGGGCCAAATTCTACGGGCAATTGATCGGACAAATCCAAGCACTTCTTATGTTGCCTCATTTTTTGGGATATATTGCCTCATGTATGTGTTAAGTGTGAGGAGTGCTTGATAGTCGAAACGAATAGAAAAGGTTGAGGAGTACGATTGGAGGATCAGCGGTTATGCCCCGATCAATTTGGAAATCTCAGTCGGCTGGGAATTATCGGAGTCTCATCGATGTTATGTTCGTGTGATCTTACATGGACATTCATGTAAAATTTTCTTTCAGTTTTCTTCTTCATTTTTACTATGTATTTTTGTTAAGTCTCACTGAGATCTAGCCCCACCCTCTATACGTCTAGCATTTTTGCTAATAAAATACTCTGCCTTTTCCCTCGGCGGAATGTCCGGGCGCGGCGCATCTACGCAAACTTTGTAGTACTAGTAGTACAATAATGGGGCTGCGGCCATCGCGTCGCGGGAGGAGATCGAGATGAGGGATCCGGAAGCGCCCTCGCTGGTGAGGCTGCCGGAGCACGTGGTGCTGGAGATCCTCGCGCGCGTGCCCGGCGTCGCCGACCTCTTCCGCTGCGCGGCCGCGCGCAAGCGCTGGCGCGACCTCGTCACCGAGCCGTCCTTCTTGCGACGCCGCTGGCCGGAGGGCGCGTGCCACTGCTCCTCCCTCGTCGGCTTCCTCGGCCGGGAGCGGCGCCGCGGCGGGGAAGGGCCGCCGGGCTCCAGCTTCGTCCGCGCGCCGGGGTCGGTGCTCGGCCCCGGCCGCCCCCTGCTCGGCTCCTTCGTCCCGGGCGCCGCCGGCCTCCTCGACGACCGCGTCGTGCCGCTCGCCTCGCACCGCGGCGTGCTCCTCGTGCGCTTCGGCGCCGAGGCGGAGGCGGAGCCGGAGCCGGAGCCCGGCGTCGACCGCCTCGCCGTGTGCAACCTGCTCTCGGGCGCGTGCCACGTGCTCCCCCCGCTGCGCTGCGACTGGTTCTTCGACTACTTTGGCACTAGCGCCCACGCCGTCCTCACCGGCGCGGACTGTTGCCCCGACGACGGCCAGCGGCAATCGCCGGACCCGGCCTCCTTCAAGGTGCTGGTCGTCGGCGTCAGCGACGACCGGCGGCACTACGTTCTCCGCACGTTCTCCTCCGGTGACCCGAGCTGGAGCGCGCCCAGCGAGTGCTTCGACCCGGTAGAGCGCGGCATCTTCGGGCCGTTCAAGCGGCGCAGCGCCGTCGTGAGCCACGGGACGGCGCACTGGGTCCTCTGGGACCTGGTGAAGTTCCACGTCCTCGACGTGAACGCCGCCACTCGCCACGCCTCCTTGCAGGAGCTACAGACCCCGCCGCCGGCGGGCGACCTCCCCCTGTACGATTCGCCGCATCTGAGCGTCGCACCAAACAAGGCGGCGACGCTGTCGTCGCTTTGTCTGTCGAGCCAAGATCCCCAGGTGGAGATCTGGACGCGGCGGGACGGCGGCAAAGCGAGCGACGAGGATTGCGGCGGTGACTGGCGCCGCGATAGGGTGATCGAGATGACACCCGAGCAGAACCAGATCGTCGACAGGCCACGGTGCATGTGCGCCGGAGACAGGAGCGGCACGCTGTTGATCACTGACCGTTGCCGGTGCATGTACATTTTACATCTGGAGAATGGCGCCATGGAGGAGGTGACGGACCACCTCCGTGGCCTCCGCGACTACAAGACCGCCATGGCCGTCGAGATAGATTGGCCGGCCTTCTTCGTCTGTCGGCTTTTTGGTGGAAAGGCACATGTTTAATTTGGAGCGAACATTTCTATCTCATCGGCGTAAACTGGCCGACCTGTGTATTAAGTCGTGTTAATTATGTTCAAGATCGCAACTACCTTTGTGCGACCGGAACAAAAACCTCAACATCTATTTCTGTACTCCCTCCCGGAACGTTTTTTTTCGTTTTAAAAGAAGACCCGTTGCCGTTTCGGTTAATCAATCCACAGTTTCTATAAAACAAGATTATCCATATCTTTTACACCGTAATCTCAATTTTGACATGTTATATACGAAATTTGATTAGAAAAATATGTACTCCCTAGGAAATAGAATCTAAATATGATGTTATTTTTAGCTGTTAACTATTTCAAAAATATTAATTTTATTCAAACTTAATTTATAGTGCACGACCTGTTTTCCTTCATATCGTCGGTGATTTGAATTGCAAATAAACATCTATTAAAACCAGAGTGAGAGAAAAAAACTCCGAGAACCATGCATGCACACCTATAAAAAACCTTGCGGGAAAAAACAAAATGTTTTCATCTTATTTCGAGCGAGTGTGCGCACGTGCGCGCGCAAGAGAGACCTTAGGACTGACCACATTCAAACGTGTTTTCATTGTGTGAGCACTGAGGTCACTGTCGGCAATACAAATGTGATGCCATGTGAAACTAAAAGACGCATGCCTATTAAGGTCTTGAGTCATGGTTATTGGGTAAAGAGTGTGTGTTATTTTCTTTTCCGTTGCAACGCACGGGCTTTTTGCTAGTTATTAATAATAAAGCAGCGGTTGTTTCTGGTTGTCCGCCGTATCTTTTTATAGAAACCCCCTGCCTTTTCTGATAATTAACCCGCGGTCCACATTTTAGTTAGAACGAACCGTTTTCTTTAAGTTTACATAAAACCCCTTGGATTTTATGCTAATTAACCCGCGGTCTAGATTTAAGTGGCAGCGAATCATATATATATATATATATATATATATAGAAAAATGGTTGTATACTCCTAAGAGTACGTACTCCCGCTACTCATATACCACATAGATGAATCTTTTATACCTCTTTATTATTTTTAATATACTTCATTATTAACTACTAGATACCTTAAAATGATTTTCATGGAAGAAATTATGTGAGTCTACATATTTTTAAAGGTTTACATATATACTGATTTGTTCGTATGTGAACAAGATATATTGCAAAAAGTACGTCAAAAATGATATTTTTTTCCACAAAACTCGTATTGGGGTATCCTAAAATATTTAATGAAGTATATTGAGAATGATAAAGAGGTATAATTAATGCGTCTACAGGGTATATTGAAGATGGGAGTACATACTCCCGGGAGTATAGAAAATTAGTCT
>NC_041393.1:163010641-163037046 GCF_002162155.2 Triticum dicoccoides
TGAGAAAAAAAATCCTCTCATATCTCTAGCTGGGTCAATTGGACAAAGTGTGTGCGGACGGTTGTGAGGTTTGCCAGCTCTCCGGACTTGGGCCACAGTGCGCCGCCAGATGGGCTTCCTCCGTTGGGCCAAAACGGGTGGCAAGTAACGAAACCAAATATCATACGTGAAATTAATTGAAGCGGGACCAAACAAAACGGGGCGAAACCAAGAATATCACCTCCCTTTAATAGTAGGTATATATATTCATATAACCATATCTTTTAAACCGTAATTCTGATTTTAACCTGTTATATATGAATTTTGATTAAAAAATATGTAGAATTTGCATATGATGGTATCTAACATGTTTAAATATTTTAAAACGCATTTTAGGATACAATGTTAATCAATGGCACATGATCCATCTTTATTTCATAACGACACGGATCCATATTGCAACATATAAAATTGAACGTTAATAATTGGGAAAGATTATAATCCTTAGCATGTTGTACTTGCATCAAATTCTCTCATTGTACATTTTTCATGAGATAAGACTTTACGTGCGTACCTTTTCTTTGAAAAATCCACGCGCATACATACCATCGGACTACACCTTTTTTGTAGTGAATACACAAACAATTTTTATAGGATGTACATACACTTGTCAAATTCATGAACATCAGAAGTACATGAATGTTTATTTTCAAAGTATCCGAACTATTCATGTGATAGTCATGCACGTTCATAGTGGAACCGATAAATACAATCTTAATTTATGTTTCATCTGTTGCATGTGATGGTTATACATGTAGGCTTTCTTAAATAAACTTAATTTATAGATGCAGCCTTCTTAGTGTCAAACGACACCACAAATGTGTTGCCTAAGTGTGGTTGTAGGCGCTTGCCATCAATATGGCGAGTCAGAATCAAAATTGAGCCGAAATGATAGCGGCTTAGATAAATCTTTTTACTCCCCGTTGTAATACACGAGCACGTTTGCTAGTACAAACTATAAATCATGTTATGTGTATGGTTTTGTTGCTTGCATTGCATCAGGAGGTTGTTTGATCTATGTCGTTTGGTTGACAACAGTTGGGGATTATGGCTGTGAAGGTGCAAACATGGCATGTATGGCCTAATTTCAGGGTCACTCCTTCTCACTAGTGTTGATCTTACCGAACATTACAGTTCATGGATAGTATCAAATTAACATCGTTTTAGTCCTGAATACTAGACAAATGTTAGTTTGTCTTAATTACTAACAAAGGTGGTACAAATTAATATTCATATGGCCCAATGGGGAAAGTTCATCAACGACGAACTAGGTAGAAGTTCTTCGTCCTCGTCTTCTTCTGTCGTTGTTGCTTCTTCTATCACTGTTTTTTCTTCTTCTTCTTCAGATTCGTATGTTACCTCTGTTGGCCCACGTTACCTCAGTCCACTTCAAAAAAAATTGCTCTTCCAAGCCCATTGTCATGTGCCTCCACGCCATGGTGGGAGTCATCAACATCATCAGTCGTCATATCTCTCTCCTCCGGCACAAACTCATCATAACCCCATTCTAAGATCCAGTTATAGTGAATGCAACATGCAATAACAAGTCTAACTTGGATGGAGAAAGGGTGAAATGTCTTCTGATCCAGGATCTTAAATCTATTAGTCCAAACATCAAATGCCCTCTCAATTGTAACTCTTAAAGTTCGAATATCTAAGGTTGAACAATTCGATGGTAGTACTAGAATAGTTTCGAGAAGAGAACTTGTTCAGATGGTACCTGATTTTCCTGAAGGGTGAAAGAACACTAAGCCAACATGCATCAACATCACCTAGGTAAAACTTACCATCGAAGATATTTATCTCATCAGGTCGAGACATGTTGTCAGCAAGAATGTTAGCATCATGGGTTGATCCTTCCTAGCCAGTTAACACATATGTGAACTTCAGAACAAAATTGGCACCAGCAAGCACATTCCGGCTTGTGTAGTGCTTTCTACCCATGTATACGGCATCATGTGACCTTGACACTCTAGCAGCACATGAGTATCATCTATTGAACCAATACAATCATGTGGTGGCATGAAAAAACTTTTATGCCTCACTCAAAACAATACAAGCATGTCATGTAATGACTGCTCACCTTGAAATATGCATACCATCTAGGGCTCGTGCGAATCTTGAAAGGAGTTTGCCTAGTTGGTGCCTTGATCATTGCTCCTCTGAGCTCCCCAATCGCATACCAGACTTTCTTAAAATATCTGAAGTTGTCTACTGATCTCCTGAAATGCTGTGAAACAGTTTGAACCTCTAGTTATGACCCACTACCAGAAGCAACAATGCTACTTGCACTTCCACAGATGTGTGGATGCTATTTTGTAACAACTCCCCTCCCTAAACATGCCCATAAGTTTGGAGAAAAGGTGCTCTTTCCATCGGAAGCCTGTTCACAACCTCTACATCACCATCATCATCATCATCATCATCATCATCATCATCATCATCATCATCATCATCATCATCATCATCATCATCATTGTTGTTGTTGTTGTTATTGTTCAGACTGGACATCCTCTCCATGTCCAGGGCGATTTTTATTGCAATGAACTGCTCTCTTGTGGACCAACATGACCCATGCCTGAATCAAATCTGTGTTGTTGCCTGAATTACCAGCTTCATACGTTCATCCTAGTGAAATCTATGTTGTGGTAAATAATGACAAAATCGCTCCTATACCCTACCCAACGATCTTACGGTGGGGGTGATTGTATGCAACTTATAACCATTGGAGCTAACGACCCACCGATGCCAGGGACGATACATAGACGGAGACTAAGTGAA
This sequence comes from Triticum dicoccoides, assembly GCF_002162155.2. Lineage (NCBI taxonomy): Eukaryota > Viridiplantae > Streptophyta > Magnoliopsida > Poales > Poaceae > Triticum > Triticum dicoccoides. The sequence continues at coordinate 163,013,462 of NC_041393.1, forward strand.
AGTGCTAGTTATCGACTAGAGGGGGGTGAATAGGCGATTTTTATGAAAGCCCTCAAAACACGGGTTCTTTGAAGATAATCAATCCAATTGAACCTATATGATATGCAGCGGAAGATAAACTACACTAGCCAAGCCATAGTCAAGTGAGCATAGTAATGAAAGCAGAAAGACTAATGGCAGCTAGCTAGATTGGATCATAATGGAAGACAGTATGAAGCCAAACAGGAAATTGTCTTCACACAATGAAGTCAAACATATCAGGCAAGCAAGCAATGACTTCACGAAGGCAAACTGAAATGTAAATGGGTTGGAAGATAAGACCAGTAGCTTGGTGAAGACAAGGATTTGGTAGACCAGTTCCAGTTGTTGTGACAACTGTATGTCTGGTTAGGGAGGCTAAGATTGAACTCAGAAGACCACATCTTCAACTTAATCCCCTTGAGCTAAGGACATCCAGTCCTCGCCCTATCACTCTGGTAAGTCTTCAAGGTAGACTTCCAAACCGTCACAGACTCCGTTCACTGACGATCCACAATGACTCTTGGATCCTCAAAACGTGACGCCTAACCGCCTGGAGGATGCACAGTCCTCAAGTGTAACAAGTCTTCAGATCACGCGGACAGAAATACTTCAATGATGCCTAACACTCTTTGGCTCTGGGTGTTTTGGGCTTTGTCCTCGCAAGGATCTCTCTCTCAAAGGCTTCGGAGGTGGGTTGCTCTCAAATGACAAAAGCCATGCACTAATCTGAGCAGCCACCTATTTATGGTGTAGGGGGTGGCTATTTATAGCCAGGAGGCAACCCGACATGATATGTCCGAAATGAGCTTGGGTCACTAAGGAACCGACACGTGTCCAACAATCATATTTCAAACACACATGGCATCTTGGCTTGGGCAACAAGCAAAGCTGACTCATCCAACTCTGGATAAGATTGGCTCCCATTTCTCGAAGACATAGGATTTGGGTTGAGCATCACGTCAGTCTTCTGACTTTGTTCACTTGGACCCCACTTAAGAGTTCGGTGGTTCCTATGAGTCAATAAAGAAGAAAATGAAACTACAAAAGAAACTATGTTTTCGCATTCCATAGTCTTCAAATGAGTGTCTTCACATATCATTATCTTCAACGTGAATGTCTTCACGAACCACCATTGTCTTCATACATTTTAGGGGTCATCTCTGGTAGGTAAACCGAATCAATGAGGGACTACTACCTGTGTTATCCTGCAATTCTCACAAACACGTTAGTCCCTCATCCATGTTTGTCGTCAAATACTCCAAAACCAATTAGGGGTGGCACAAGATGCACTTACAATCTCCCCCCTTTATGGTGATTGATGACAAACTGGTTGAAGTTTTCAATGGGGATAAAATTATGTGAAAGTTAAAGTACGTGGTCATTGACCTCATAAGTTGAAAGAGGCTCCCGTGAAGATGTGCATATAACTGTTTTGCCTTTGAATGCAAATGCACATGGCAGGTTTTGCTTTGTGGAGATCTTCTTCAACTCATGAAGACAATCCATCATGCATACACAAATGTAATGAAGATAATGAAATGCACAACGAGAAATGGGCGTCTGCAGAATGACTTCATGCGGGATTTATCATCGCATGAAACAGTAGCAGCGAAAGTGGCAGACGACCATCAAGTTTTAACTGTTACAACTCAAAAGCTAACAGTTCAAGAACGAGAGTTGTAAAAACTTAGCAAAAATAAGCACCCAACCCATATGGACCCGCTTGAAGACTATGAACCCATATGATTCTCCCCGTTTTGTCAGGAATGACCAAAAAGGTTTTGAGACATAGAGTGTCTACTCGAGCCCAGGTGGTGTTGGTGAAGATGTTGGGGCAGCCGGGTCGATGTTGGAGTTGGGCGGTGCATAGTGGCCTGAAGCAGAATCTTGGTGCAGTGAAGCCATCACTAGTGGAGTGGTGTCGTCCTCTTCATCGCTGACTCTGGCAACACCAGTTGGTGCCGAAGATGAATACTCGGAATCTTCAAGGGAAGGAGTTGGATGCCAACTTGCTGATTGTGGAGGCCTGGAGTCAAACTTGAAGCGCAATGTGAAGCCATCTGCTTGAAGATCGTCTTCAGAACAGAGCATTGTGAGGCTCTTCCAGGAACGCCGACAGGCTTCATGTGCAACCAAAGAGTTCTTGGTTGCAAGGTTTCGAATGCGATTGGCATCAATGAGAAGACTCCGCATCTGGTGCTTCAGCCAGTCATGATGCCTATGCTGCTTTTGATGAAGTGATACAAGAAGCTCTCTGTCATTTAGGACACGAGCACGCTTCTGAGGCCTTTGAGCTACCGTGATGGCTGTTGCATCAGTGTTGGCATGATGCGGCAGCCGAAGCTGAATAGCAAGAGGACCAGCAGGAGCAGGAGGATTAGGCACATGAACTCCTTCAATAGGTTTAGTGAAGCTCTGAAAGGCAGCATTGTCTTCGCGAATAGGATCCTTTGCAGGTTCAGAGTATATGGCTTCATGTGACATATCAATTTCAGGAAGAAATACAACATGGTTGCGCGCTGAAGCTTGATAGTTGATGGTGGAGTGAAGCTTAATGAGCCGCATAACCCATGGAGCATAAAACTTGAGGCCAAACAGATCGATTCCTGAAGCAATCAGCTGACGGACACTACAAAAAAAAGACACATTCTTGACATTTTGGGCCGAATGATTTTTTTCTGTCCTGCTTATGACACTTTTATGATGATAATTGTGATAAAACCCAATATCATCATAGATGTGGTGGGCTCCTACTTCTATGACAAAAAATCATGACAGAAAATGGGCTTTTTGTCCTGGGCAGGACGGAGACGTAGGTGCATGACATTCTTTGGGCCGTCCATGACAGAAAAAACCGTGGTAGAAGCGAGGGCGAGGAAAATAATTGGGGAGTTCCCGGTTACGGTGGGTGGTCGGGGCCGAGCGATGCATTGTGGTTTGCGCGTTTCTCTCATGTACGCGTGTGTGTGCGAGGCGTTGGCTAACTGAACCCGGAGCGATCGCATGTTACTAAACCCGAGCGATCGATCCCTTGGCTGTTAACTGAACCCGAGCGATTCATTCGCTGCTGACTGAACCTGAGCAATTCCTTCTCTACTGCTGCTAATTGAACCCGAGCGATCGATGACAGTTGCTGCTTACTGAAGCCGATCGAGCCCCCGTGCACGTGAGACGTAGCCAGCCGGTGTTGGGTTGCCTCTCGATGAACAGTGACCGTTGCTACCGTGTGCACGGTACGTAGAATGAGTCGAGACATGGTGAGTCGAGCCGGTTGGTTGGCTGTGGATGAACAGTTCCCGGTGGGGGTTGGATGAACAGGACCCCGTGGTAGTAGGCCATTGCTGCTGGATGAACAGGACCTTGAGGAGGCCGCCGCACCCCAGCCGGTTGGGGGTGGATGAATAGCACCCCGTGGAGGCTCTATGAACAGCAGCCGGTGGAGGCTGGATGAATAGGAGCCATGGATGAATAGTAGCCCGTGGAGGCTGGAGGAGGTCAACGGTGGATGAACAGTAGCCCGTGGAGGCTGAAGCGAGGCAGTAAGACGGTGGATGAGCAGGACCCTGTTTCGACCGTAGGTGCTCCAACACAAGTATGTTTCCTTCGTTTTACGGTACGCCACACCCCTCCTGATCAACAGGACCCCGTTTCGACCATAGGCACTCGAACACAAGTCCGTTTCCTCCGTTTTGTGGTATGCTAGACCCCTCCCGATGAACATGATCACGTTTCAACCATGGCCGGTCGAACAGAAGGCCGTTTCCTCCATTCTGCGGTACGCCAGACCCTATTTAGGCTGGTCCGTCCAAGCCGGTTGGTTCTTGTTGAACATGACGCATTCCGAGCCAGTCGGTTGCCTCCCGATGAACAAGATGTTGTTTCTCCGTTCCGACCCACCCGGTTCGCTGCCCGATGAACAGGACACCGTTTCTGCTGTGGGTCGAGCTGTCAGCCTCACCGCCTAAAGTCCTCTTCCAATGGCTGTCCTTCGTTGACCATGTTGACCACGCCGCACCGAGAGCACCAAGGCAGTGGAAGATGGCGAGGCATAGGAAGGGAAAGACGCGGAGCGGGGGAAGACGCGGCAGTGGATGCCCACGCAGAGGGGAGTACGTGGGTTGACTGCTTCGGCTGTGGTGTGAGGCTGCCATCGCCGGAGAATAACATGAGTTGTGGGTGAGTATAGAGGGATGGCATGGCCAGCGGTGGCAGCACAGCCGGGCACAAGAGGCAGGAGCAGGCGACATGGCTAACGCTGGTTTGGGCGGCTAGAGCAAGAAGACTAGAGGTTGAAGAAAAACGACGGCCGTTGGATGGACATCGACGGTCACTACAGCTAGAATCGTTTATATTGACTAAGTTGACAAAGCCCTTGGTACGCATGAACTTAGTAGGCCCACAGGTCAGCCTCTGAAATGGTGTGCCCCAGATGTCAGGGGAGGAATCATTTTTGGGTGGCTGAAGAAAGAATATCCGAGATTGAAGAAGAAGCACTACATACGTTGGATGGACATTCAGCGATCACTGCTGCTAGAACTGTGTGTTGATTATAAGTTGCAAAGCCTCACGTACGCGTCAACTTAGTAAGCCCACAAGTGTGTGGCAGAGAACATATATCCCATTTGCGGTTTGTAAGAATGTACAACCCATTTTTGAATTCTAATGGAATTTACTATGGCCCATTTACAGTTTGTTAAAAGTACAACCCATTTTCTAGCTAGGACAATGATTAATAATTTCAATCATCCGCTCAAAACGGAATTCAATAAAATTTTCCACATTTTGATGGGATCCAAAATATTTTTATTCCTAAATATCTAGTTAGCTTAAATATAATTTCAAAATAAATTTATATTACATAAATATCCAACGAAGTATTGTGCGTGCAACAAGCAATGAAATTAAAATTTTCAAAATCCAAAAATAATATATTTTTTAACTAATTACCGTTTGGTGCATTTTTTAGAGTTACAGCCCAGTTTTTATATTTACATCTCATTTATTATTTCTTAATGCCCATTTTCTTGTTAAGCCTAATGCATCCCTCGTAGGAAAGATTTGCAGCCCGGCAGGGCGGGAAATAACAAGTTGACCTGGCCTGGGTATACCTCAGAAAAAGTTGTCGGATTTCGAGTTTCGGCAGACCCTTGAGGTTCGAACACTGGGTGCGCACGAAGATCTCGACACGAGATTTATACTGGTTCAGGCCACCATTGTGGTGTAATACCCTACTCTAGTGTGTGGTGCGGTGGATTGCCTCAGGGGCTGATGGTGAACAGTACAAAGGGAGAACAGCCTCGCGAGGGGCTGTTCTTGAGCTGGTGCGATGAACTGCTTCGGTGAGTTCAGTCGCTTCTCTCTCTCCCTGATCGATCTGTTTCTAGGTGCCTCTATCCTGTGGTGGCTAGTTCTATTTATAGGGGGAGGCCCTGGGCCTCTTCCCAAATAATGAGCGGGAAGGGCGCCAACAATTGGCCATTTTGAAGGGGAACATTTGGTACACTTATCCTGACTAAAGTTGGTCTTTGGCTGCCAAAGGCTCTGACGATGACGCCGCCCTGGGCTCCACGATGACCTCCATCCTGCCGTTCTGCTGGTCTTGGTCTTGTTGCACCGAAACGGTACCTTTGCCTGATGCCTTGGTCTGTGCTTGCCCCCTTTGCACCGAAGCGGAAACAAGGACACTGCACAGGCCGGCGCCTGCCTGGCACCCGCCTGGCCTTTGATCGTCATGGCTTGCATCACAGGCCCCTCGGGAGGTACCCCGCCTTGATCTCTCCGCCTCCTCGCGAGCCTGCCTGAGGAGGCTGCTCCTAAGGAAGCTTCCTGTCGTCGGCCCCGCGAGGCTTGGCCCCTCGCGAGGGTCTTGAGCTTGGGATGATGACGCTGGGCTGCATTGGGCCCCCACTTGAGCCACGCCGCGGGCCGCAGGCAGGCAAGTCTGGGGACCCCCATTCCCAGAACGCCGACAGTAGCCCCCGGGCCCAAGGCGCGCCTGGACTTGGCTTAGCAGAGAAGCGAAGGGGCAAGTGCGAAGCGCCGCGGGCCCCAACAGCCCGCGGCCTTGGGCGCCGCGTGGCGGTTGATTGGACGTGGGCATCTCCGCTTCCCCACGACGCCTCGGCAACCGCACGGTTTGACAAGTCCCTGCATGCAAAAACGGGTCATGATTACCTGCGATCATGGAGGCCGGCGGTTGGCCTCCTCAAGCTATAAGTACGGAACGACGCGAGCCATTCCAGTTCATCCCCCTGTGCTACTCCTCTTCTTCATCTCCTCCATCGCTCCGTCTCACGCTGATGGAACCAATCTGCCGGTTCTCTGCAGAAGAGAAGGGAAAGGCTCCCCGAGAGGGTCCTGTCCCGCTTCCGCCGAAGAAACGGCTAGTCCCCTACCGCCGAGATGAGGGCGCGCGGCAGGAGGCATCCAGGCCCTGGTACGAGCGGCCGCCGCCGGGGTTCCCTCTACCCTTGTACGCTCGGATCAAGGTCCCTGGAGAAGAAGGCGCCGAGCGACACCGCCGGCGCCGTCGTCGACGCCGGCGGGTTACGGCGGTGCGCATCATTCCTCCTGGAGTCCACGCCGAGGGCTCCTCTCGCGAGCTTGTGCTCCACGCCGCCATGGCTCCTCGGTCTTGGATTCGCCTTCCTCCCTCCTTCGCCTTCGAGATCCCGCCGAGGGGACCTCTTGAGCTCTAGCTGCAGCATGCCGACTGCAGCACCCCTGCGATCGGAGCGGAGGTCGAGGTCGTCGCTCCGGGCAAGGTCTACATGACTCGTGGCTGGCGCGAGATCGCCCGGGTCTGTCGGACAGGGGGCGCCCTTGTAATCCACCTCGTCTACGATGGCGCCTCCTTGATGCTCTTCAAGGTGTTCGACGCGAAAGGACGCCGGCTGGAATGCTGCCCCGAGAAAGGCGGACGGGGCATCGTCGTGGCGAGGACCAAGCCCGCCAATCGCTTCCCCAGCAGCTCCTCAGGCGGCAGCGGAGTTGCTGGAGGGTCCAACGACTCCGCCGAGCTTCACGCGACTCCGGAGACGAGCGACGACAGCTACGAGCCCCCGAGCTCGCGTCGTGCTCGGAGCAGGGCGGGCTCGTCAGGCCGCTGACGCCACTAATCTGGATGGGGTTGGCGCCGGTGCCTGACGGCCCACAGTTGATGATGGCGTCTGCTGCGGAGGCGTGCATAGTTAGCGCTCCTTAGGATTAGCACCTTTTGTTCACTGCGAGGAATCGAAGTACCACCCTGCGGGGGTATGTAAGGCGCAGGCCACGTCTTTTGTGAATATTATATCCTCATGACGAATTAATGTGAGATGCTTGTCCTGTCCTGGCTTGGCTCCCCCTTTCTTTCCTGACGAGGGCTTGGTGCTCTACGCTGACAGGTCCCGGTCCCCAGGCAGGCTCCAACCATCGCTGGTATGCCAGGTCGCGATGCCATGGTCAAGGCCAGGAGTTGAGCGGACCGAGGTCCAGTAAGAGCCCCTGAGTCGCGATGCTCAAGAGGTCCCCTTTAGCACTCAAGCAGCCTCCGCTGGGCGAGAAAGGCAAGCAACATTGTCGTGACAGAGCTGCAGTAGGCGAGGGTTAAGCGCTGAGTCGAATCAGTTTTCGTGTGTCTTATCTCGTAGGTTTGGAGTAGTTTTCGTTGAGGTGCTGGGCCTGCACGGTGGCAGCTGAGGTGCTGCTGGGTTAGGCCCTCGCGAGCTTCTTCCCTCTCCCCCGCACTTCCCTTAATGCTCTACGTCCTCAGGCCCCGGCCCTCGAGCGAGCTCAGCCGCCGCTGGTATGACAGGTCGCGATGCAATGGGTCAAGGCCAGGGGGTGCGGGCTGGAGAGCCAGTAAGAGCCCATGAGTCGCGATGCTCAGGCGCCCCCCTTTTAACGCACAAGCGGGTCGTGCCAAAGAGAAGGAGAGATGGGTCGCGATGCCACCAGCGTTACTCCTGGAGCGGGTCCTGCATATCAATCACGAGGGAAAACAAGGTTTGTCGTCACGGTTGCCATCTAACCATTGGTCGCTCCGAGGGAGTGATTGGGGCACTGAGGGCCTGGTGTGGTGGTGCCTTGCGGGGCTGCCACAACCAGAGCTCAGCCACTTAGATTTTTCGGTGTTGCAGGGATGGACCCGTGCGCAAGTGCCATGCCAGAGTGAGCGGATCCAAAGGTAGGTGTCAATCGAGCAGGCGATTAAATCGAGCAGGTTAAGCATGAAGGAGCAATTCATTTAGATAGATGTGGAGAAAGCAAACGCCACTGGGTCAGGCCCGAGCAGCTTGGGGATAATGCAGCCCGAGGGGCACCCCCAACAAGGTAGATAAAAAGATTAAGCAAAACGGATACATGCCACAGGGACGGACCCACGCGACCTGGGAGCCCTGCGGGCGCTCCCAGCTGAAAATGGAACTTGAAAAGATGTCACCTGATACCATTGCAGAGTGAGTGTCGGAGTAGCTGACGACGCATGGTGAAGAAGCCACCCCTCACGAGCCTTCGAAGCCCTGAGCCTTGGGAGGCTCTGGGGGTCCGGGCGGCTCCTCAAGGTCCATCTCCATCTCCTCCAGGAACGCGCGGTGTCTGGCCACCTGAGCTTCCAGGATGCTCCTCATCAGGCGCTGGTGGGCAGCAGCCGCGTTCGGCAGGCCGAAGGGCATGCGAACATAGCTGTGAGGTGGACCCTCACAACACCCCACGCGTGAAGGCCAGAGGCACTCCTGAGACGCGACTCGGTTGAGCCCTGGTACATCGATGCAGACACGCGGCCCACCATCCTCGTCGGGATGTGGGGCTACGGCGGGTAGGCGGCGACTGCCGCGCACGACTCTTGACGCCTGTAGCTCCTGAATGTTTCCTGCGATGAACTCATGAGGGTTTACCCTCCTTGCCTCATGCCTTCCTGAGGGAAACATGCCGTGAAGCGCGCCTCCAAGTGGTGCCCGAGCACCTCCCTCGTGACCTTGGCGAGGTCGGTAGCCCTCCAGGAGAGAGCCCCCGAGCCCTGCCCGAGGAGGGCGCCGGGTGCGCCTTCCTATCCGACAGAGGGTGGCGCCCCTTGAACGGGCGCGGGTCCTGACGCAACGCCTCCGGAGGCGCCTGCCTCGCGAGTGCTTGGGCCAGGTGAAGCCTTCTTCTTCTTAGGGACCGCCTCGGGGAGCCTCCCGCTCCTGTGATCTAGATCTTCGATTGCTGCGGCCTGGAAGGCACGCTCAAGAGAACACACTGTCGTGGTTCTAAGCCTAACAGTAGAACATGGGGTAGGAATGGAGAGGCAAGATCCTAGCTATGGAGTAGTTGTATATGCAAGGGATTTACGAGTTCAGGCCCTTCTTGGAGGAAGTAACAGCCCTACGTCTCGGAGCCCAGAGGCGGTCGACTGGATTATATGCATATGAGTTACAGGGGTGCGAACAATTTACACTGAGGAGGGGGTGGCTTATATAGAGTCTGCCAGACCCCTCTGGCCCTCAACTATGCTAGGTTTAAAGTACATTAAGGCCTGGCGTTACTGGTAACGCCCTACATAAAGTGCTATCATGACCATAAAGACTACTTAATAACAGACCGTTTGGGTGCAGAGTGACTCTTGATCTCCTGGTGGTCGAGTGAGGCTTCATGGTCGAGTGTCTTCGAGTCCGTCGAGTGGAATCCTTCCAGGTCGACTGAAAGGCGGTTTCTTCTAGAGATGTCCTTGGGGAGGGTATCTTGGACAGGTCCATGACCCTACCCTAGGTACATGGCTTCATCATTAGCCCCTGAATGGATCGAGGTTTGAGTGAGGAAGGAGTTGAGAATTCTTCCGACCTGTTTTTCGTGCTATGAGTGTGTCTTGTTCTAGATCAATGACTTTTAGTGATGGCATCAACTTCTTTTTCAGTCGCCTTGATCCATTCTTTGTATTTGTTGAGTGACCTTTATGAGCTTGGAGATTTCCGAGCGATGGATTGGAGGAAATCTGCAGTCTGACAAGTTGCTCTGTTGTTCGCGGATTTAGCGGGATCCGAATTTCGGGAAGCACGCGAAGCGGAGGAGGCTGTGGTACTCGGATGGGATAAGGCAGGGACGCCTCGATCTTTGCGCCACCTTTTTTGCCACGTACCACGCGCGCGACTGTTGCGGGATTTGACAGGATCGTCCGGGCCTACCAGTCAGCCACTCGGAAGAGACTTTATATAAGGCGCCGGACGGGTTTTTTTTGAACAGTGCGCTCTCATTTTGCCCTCCCTCTTCCTCAGATTCACCTGCTGTGTTCGCCACCTTCCCAGCGCTGTTGCTCTGTGTCTGCTTCACCGGCGATGATGGTGAAGGAGAAGACGGCGGCTTTGGAGCGGGCGAAGAAGGCGACGGCGAAGGCGAACGGGAGGGCGACCAGTCGGGGTGGATCATCGTCGCGAGCCGGTCTGCCGCAAGGCTGGATCCAGGGAGACTGGATCCGCTCGACCATCAGCCAGAAGGACCTCGACGACCTAGCCAACGAACGACTGATCCCTTATGGATCAGCGAGGCTTCCGAGGAAGGAGTGGCAGCCGTAGCCTCAGGTGGGTGAGTGCGTCCTCTTAGCCACCCATGTTGACCACGGGTTTTCTCTACCGCCGAATCCTTTCTTTCGGGGATTTCTGAACTTCTTTGGGGCACAACTCCACCACTTCACACCCAACACTATCGTCTATCTTGCTGCTTTCGTGTCCTTGTGTGAGAACTTCTTGGGTTGTCGGCTGCATTGGGGCCTCTTCAAACACATTTTCACCTTTCACTCTCAGACGGTGAAAAAGGCTAGTCCGAGTGACGAGAAAAGCCAAGTAATCCAGATGTGTGGGGGTCTTGGGGTTCAGATGAGGAGCAAAAGTGCCTTTCCAGCCATGATCCTTCCCGAGTCAGTCCGAGGGTGGCAGTCGACCTGGTTCTACTACCAAGACCAGCCGACGCTAGGGCAGTCGACTGGACTCCCTCCTTTCTCCATGGACTGAGTGAACAAGCCGTCCTCTCTGAAGGTGGTCCCGAAGGAGAAGGCTCAGGTTAAGGTGTTGGTAGAGCGTGTAGTCTAGCTCATCCGCGACGGGGTGACTGGCATGGATGTTCTGGAGGTTTTCCTTCGACGGCACATTCAGCCACTTCAATATTGAGGCCATCTGATGTGGATGTACTCTGGTACCGAAGACACCACTCGGGTCCACCTAGAGGAGGTCGACGATGCCACACTGGAGAGGTGGATGACTGCCATCACAGGGAACAAAGATAACCCCCGTGGAGCCAGGAGGATCCCGCCACTCGACCAGTCATACGAATCAGACAAGGTCTGACCACGTATCTCCGACCGTGATCCTGTTTCCTTCATTCTGTTTTGCTACAATTCGGTCGACTGACTTTTGTCTTGTTTGTTGTCTTCCAGATCACTACCGAGATGTATTCGATGCCCAACAGGGCGCAAGAACAGACTGAAGAGGAGGAAGGGAGCAGGGGTGAAAGTCAGGAGGAGTGGGAATCCGATGGCGAGGAGGGTGAAGAAGATGCCGGCTCTGATGAGGAAGAGGAGGAGGAAGAGGAGGAGGAAGTCGAGCCTCCCCGTACTGAAAGACAATCTAAGCTCGTCCATGACCCTGCAGTCGAGCGCGGCAAGGCGGCCGTGCCTGTTGGGCAGTCGACCAAACGTCCTCGGATGACCTCTCCAGCGCCAACTGAGAAAGCGCCAAAGCAACCCCGAGCGGCGTCATCAAAACCGACGAAGGCCCTGCCGAAGATGAGGATGGTGATTCCCACTATTTCCGGGTAATGGCATAACTTGTGTTTTCTTGTTTAACATGGATACACTCTTGGTCGACTCGTTCGCTGACTGACTGATTTCTGAAATCGCAGTGCTGCTACTTCTGTGACCTCAACCAGACATGAATATCAAGAAATGGAGGATGCTTTCACTTCCAACCCTGGTATGATCTCTGTAGTTTCGCTTTCGGTCGATAGGATCTTCATTTTTAACTTTGAATCTTTTCTGTAGCTCCACCTATTATCATCATTGATCTCCCTGATGATGACGATGAGGAGCCATTGAGGCAGAGGAGGAACAGGAAGACGTCTGCTGGCAAGACTGCTCAGGTTGTATCAGCACCTGAGATGCTGGTTCCGGAGGGGGGCAACGTCACTCGGACTACCGTGTCCTTTGCTATTCCGCTGACGAGTGCTCGCCCTTCGTCGTCGAGTGCTGATCCGCCTTCCCTTTTCTCCACCCACCACGTCCCAGAGGACCAAGCAGGCGCTGCTAAAGAAGCTATACGCCAGGCGGGGGTCATGATGGAGTAGGTGAAGGCGATCCGAGACGCCAGCCAAGCGGCTTATGATGCAAGTTCAGCCCTTTAGAGCAATGTCCAGGTTAGTTGATCACCGCTTGTTCTGTTAGGATATGGTACCTAAAAACTTTTCTTTCTGAAGATCTTAGTATCTGTACACCCACTGGGTGTGTCGATTGAATATCTGGATTGGTGGGGGCATGCTGAGTGCACTCACTGGGTGTAGTCCCCGAGACTATGGTGGACTGCTGGCAGTCGACTATAGTCTTTATACCTTGAACTTTTTCTCTTTACTTTCTCCACTCGATCTGGTCGAATGGAATCATGGAACCAGTAGGGGCACGCTGAGTGCACCCACTGGGTGTAGTCCCCTAGACCGTGGTCGACTGCTGGCAATCGACTATGGTCTGAAGAACATTTCTTTTGAAATGGTGGCTAACTGCTGGCAGTTAGCCTTTTTGTCTCTTTTGGTCGACTGATCGACCCGAGCCGATAGAACCAGTGGGGGCACGCTGAGTGCACCCACTGGGTGTAGTCCCCGAGACTACAGTTGAATATTTTGATTTGGCTGTAGTCTTAGAAAAGGTATGATTTTTCTCTTAGTCACTCGGAAGTGACCTATCTTTGATGTCTGGAAATTGATCTTTCGCAGAAATCTTGCGAGCTTGTGGCTCATTATACTGAGTTGGAAAACAAGCATATCCAGCTCGAACTTGATCTGAAGCTTGTCCAGGAGAACTTCACGAAGGTGAAGGAGGCAAAAGGTATGTTTGGTGAGAACCTTGATGACTGCCCTTATTTCTTGTCCATTCCTGAGTCTGATCTCACCGTCATTTTGCAGATAAACTGAAGGATGCTCTGAAGAAGAAGGACCTTGACCTCGCCGAGGCGCAGAAAGCGGCTTCGGACAAGATGAAACTCGCAGAAGAAAAGCTGGCTTCAATCAGCAAACTTGAAGAGGAGAATACCAATCTGAAAGCTGCTCTCGACACGGCCAACCAGGAGGTCAGTCGACTGAAGAATGACAAGATAGCCCTGAGCGACAAGGCTAGTGAACTGGCGGGAAAGAAGAATGATCTAGAGGTTTATCTGGGAGGGCTCGCCAAGAAGTTATTCCTCATGCTTGAAGGTAATCCCTTGTATCCGACTGGCTTGTAATTATGGACTTACCACAAAACTGCTGGCTTATCTTTGGGTTGTGTCTACAGAGTTCTGCCAAAACTTTGAGGAAGAGACTGGTCGAGTGGAGACAAGCCTGGATCCCATCAACTGTCCTGTGAAGGATGAAGCCGCCATGAACGTGCTCCAACTAGAGTCTCGTGTTGCTGTTGTGGTCGACTATCTTGCTAGACTGAAGGTTGCAATGTCGCGCATCGACACAACACTCTGGCCAGGGGAAACACTTCAGAATGAACTCGAGTCTCTGATGACTCAACTGAATGAAGTTCCAAGTCGAGTGCAAGAATGGAAGAAGTCTTCTGCCAGGTGTGGTGCTGATGTTGCTCTGTCTCTGGTCCGTGTTCACTGCAAGGACGCGCGAGAGGACAAGCTGGCGTCTCTCAAGGTGGCCAATACCAAGAAGCATGACTTCCGATCTTTCATGGAGACCTTCATTGCTGCTGCCACTCGGATTGCAGATGGAATCGACCTGGACGAGTTTGTCGCGCCTTCCAGTCCTCCACAGGAGGAGTAAAAAACTTCTATGCTTGATGCCTTAAATTTGCCTCGGAATGCCGAGTGGTTTTTGTAACCGGTAACTTTAACAGGCTTGGTGCCTGAGTACTTTTGGATCTGTAGGATGCTATCTAAACTTGGGTTTGTCATTGAATATGTTTTCATTTGTCTTCGAACGAACATTGTTCTTCGCTCAGAATATATGCTAATGTTTGTGATGCACTCTTGCAGGTCGGAATGAAGCACAGATTGCAGTCGACTTGCGTCCTTGTGGATCAGGATGGAGTGCACATTGTATTTGTGGCGGAGCTTTGAAGGGGAAGGTAGCAGTCGACTTGCACCTCGTCATCCTTGCGGAGCGGAATGAATCTCATACTTAGGCTAGCACTGGGCTGCAGCTAAGCCCCCGAGTGGGAGGTTTGCTCTCCACTCGGTAGGATTTTCAAAAACTTAGGCGAGCACTGGGCTGCAGCTAAGCCCCCAAGTGGGAGGTTTGCTCTCCACTCGGTAGGATTTTCAAAAACTTAGGCGAGCACTGGGCTACAGCTAAGCCCCCGAGTGCGAGGTTTGCTCTCCACTCGGTAGGATTTTCAAAAACTTAGGCGAGCACTGGGCTGCAGCTAAGCCCCCGAGTGGGAGGTTTGCTCTCCACTCGGTAGGATTTTCAAAAACTTAGGCGAGCACCGGGCTGCAGCTAAGCCCCCGAGTGGGAGGTTTGCTCTCCACTCGGTAGGATTTTTTGTGACGTACCTCCGAAGGAGAAGGTAACAGTCGACCTGCACCTCGTCCTCCTTGCGGGGCGCATATTGTATTTGTGGCGTAGCTCGGAAGGAGAAGGTAGCAGTCGACCTGCGCCTCATCCTCCTTGCAGAGCGCACATTGTATTTGTGGCGTAGCTCGGAAGGAGAAGGTAGCAGTCGACCTGCACCTCATCCTCCTTGCGGAGCGCACATTGTATTTGTGGCGTAGCTCGGAAGGAGAAGGTAGCAGTCGACCTGCACCTCGTCCTCCTTGTGGAGCGCACATTGTATTTGTGGCGTCGCTCGGAAGGAGAAGGTAGCAGTCGACCTGCACGTCGTCCTCCTTGCAGAGCGCACATTGTATTTGTACTTAGGCGAGCACTGGGCCGCAGCTAAGCCCCCGAGTGGGAGGCTGGCTCACCACTCGGCAGGATTTTGTTAAACTTAGGCGAGTACTTGGACTACAGCTAAGCCTCCGAGTGGGAGGCTGGCTCACCACTCGGCAGGATTTTGTTAAACTTAGGCGAGTACTTGGACTGCAGCTAAGCCCCCGAGTGGGAGGATGGCTCACCACTTGGTAGGATTTGAAAGTACTTAGGCGAAACGGATTCGCAGCTAAGCCCCCGAGTGGGAGACTGGCTCACCACTCGGCAAGGATTTTTTTTACAAACTTAGGCGAAACGGATTCGCAGCTAAGCCACCCACTGGGGGACTGCTCATGTAAAAAAAAGTAACAACAATCACTGGGAAAATTATAACACTCTTGTGTTTGATAAATAAATTACAGAAGTACTTTTATTACATCTCATCCAGGTGAATACTTAAGTATAAAAGGGGCGGAGCAGCTCCGTGTTCCAAGCTCGGGGCTCGTCAATCTGGTGACTGACATTGTAAAGGCGGTACGCCCCGTTGTGGAGAACTTTGGTGACGATGAAGGGACCTTCCCAAGTAGGAGCAAGCTTGTGTGGCTTCTGCTGATCCACTCGGAGAACCAAATCTCCTTCTTGGAAGGCTCGACTCTTCATGTTTTTGGCATGGAAGCAACGTAAGTCCTGCTGATAAATGGTCGATCGGATCATGGCCATCTCTCTTTCTTCTTCTAGAAGGTCGACTGCGTCCTATCGGGCTTGCTCTGCTTCATCTTCAGTGTAGAGTTCGACTCGGGGTGCGTTGTGAAGCAGGTCACTCGGCAAGACTGCTTCAGCTCCGTAGACCAAGAAGAACGGAGTTCTCCTAGTCGACCGATTAGGTGTGGTCCTTAATCCCCAATGTACTGATAGAAGTTCGTCGACCCATGCACCAGCCGCGTGCTTGAGATCGCGCATCAGTCGGGGTTTCAGCCCTTTGAGAATTAAACCATTTGCTTGTTCTGCCTGTCCATTCGACTGGGGCTGATCGACTGAAGCATAGTTGACTCGTGTGTCCTGGGATGTGCAAAAGGCTCTGAATTTCTCGGAATCGAAGTTTGACCCATTATTAGTGATGATGCTATGTGGAACTCCATATCTGAATATCAACTCCCTGATGAAGCTGACAGCAGTGCCGGCATCAAGATTCTTGATGGGTTTAGCTTCAATCCACTTAGTGAACTTGTCGCCTGCCACCAGCACATGGGTGAAGCCGCTTCTACCTGTTGTTAGTGGTCCGACCATATCCAATCACCATACAGCGAAAGGCCAGACGAGTGGAATGGTCTTCAAGGTTGAGGCGGGCTTGTGTGACATATTGGAGTAAAATGGACATCCTTCACACTTGTCGACTATCTCCTTTGCCATTTCATTTGCTCTTGGCCAGTAAAATCGCGCTCGGTATGCTTTAGCCACAATGGTCCGAGAGGACGCATGATGGCCACAGGTCCCCGAGTGGATATCATCAAGGATTATCCGACCTTCTTCTGGCGTTATACATTTCTGACCGACTCTAGTCGCGCTTTCTCTGTACAATTGTCCCTTTATCACGGTAAAGGCTTTGGATCGATGGACGATCTGTCGACCCTCTTCTTCGTTCTCTGGGAGCTCTTTTCTTAGGATATACGCGATGTACGGCTCTGTACAATCGGGAGTGATGACCAAAGCTTCCATGATCAGGTCGACCACCGCTGGAACCTCAACTTCAGTCGGATCTGTGACACTTCTTGGCTGTGGAGCTTCTTCGGTAAAAGGATCCTCTTGAACTGATGGAGTATGGATGTGTTCCAAAAACACATTACTGGGAATGGCTTCTCTCTTGGAACCTATCTTTGCCAAATCATCAGCCGCTTGATTCTTCAGTCGGGGTATATGATGGAGCTCTAACCCTTCAAATTTCTTCTCAAGCTTTCTTACCGCATTGCAGTAACCAGTCATGGCTGGGCTTCTGACGTCCCACTCCTTCATCACCTGATTAACCACCAAATCTGAGTCACCATAAACCATAAGGCGACGGACGCCGAGTGAAATGGCCATGCGCAACCCATACAAAAGTGCTTCGTATTCTGCTTCGTTGTTGGAGGAATCAAAGTGGATCTGGAGCACATATCTGAGCTTATCTCCTCGGGGGGAAACCAATACTACCCCAGCACCGGAGCCATTCAACATCTTAGAACCGTCAAAGAACATGGTCCAGTGCTCCGAGTGAACTTGAGTCGGTAGTTGCTGTTCAATCCACTCGGCGATGAAATCTGCTACTGCTTGGGACTTAATGGCTTTGTTTGCCTCAAACTTGATATCAAGGGGAAGGAGTTCAATCGCCCATTTTGCCACTCGACCAGTTGCATCTCTGTTGTGCAGAATCTCTGACAATGGGGCGTCGCTGACGACTGTAATGGAATGATCAGAGAAATAATGAGCAACCTTCTTCGTGGTCATGTAAATCCCATATACAAGCTTCTGATAATGAGGGTATCTTTGCTTCGATGGGGTCAACACTTCAGAAAGATAATATACTGGGCGCTGAACTTTGAAGGCTTTCCCTTCTTCTTCCCGCTCGACCGTAAGTACTGTACTAATGACTTGTCCTGTGGCTGCAATGTAAAGCAACAAAGGCTCTTTTCTGATTGGAGCAGCAAGCACCGGCTGGGTGGAGAGCAGAGCTTTTAGCTCTGCAAACGCTGCATCAGCTTCTGGAGTCCACTCGAACTTGTCTGACTTCTTCATCAGTCGGTAAAGAGGCAATGCCTTTTCACCGAGGCGAGAGATGAATCGACTTAACGCGGCCAAGCATCCAGTAAGCTTCTGGACATCGTGCACACGCACGAGGCGTTTCATTCGGAGTATAGTGCCAACTTTTTCTGGGTTGGCGTAGATTCCATGTTCGGAAACGAGGAAACCGAGTAACATTCCGCCAGGAACTCCGAATGTGCACTTTGATGGATTAAGCTTGATATCATACCTCCTGAGATTGGCAAATGTTTCAGCGAGGTCAGTCAATAGGTCAGAACCCTTCCGTGATTTGACCATAATATCATCCATGTATGCTTCCACATTCCGACTGATTTGAGTGAGTAAACACTTCTGAATTCATGAACGTGGCTCCGGCATTCTTGAGGCCGAATGGCATGGTGACATAGCAGAAGCACCCGAATGGAGTGATGAAAGTTGTTTTGATCTCGTCGGGTCCATACAGACGGATCTGATGGTAACCGGAATAAGCGTCTAAAAAAGACAGACGCTCACATCCCGCAGTCGAGTCGACTATTTGGTCGATGCGGGGAAGAGGAAAATGATCTTTTGGGCAGGACCGATTGATATGTTTGAAATCAATGCACATGCGAAGTGACTTGTCCTTCTTGGGGACCATGACGACACTGGTGAGCCACTCGGAGTGGTAAATTTCTTGGATAAACTCTGCTGCGAGGAGCCGAGCCACCTCATCGCCAATGGCCTTTCTCTTCTGGACGGAGGACCATCGAAGATGTTCTTTGACAGGTTTCAGCTTTGAGTCGACTCGTAGACGATGCTCAGCCAGCCCCCTGGGAACACCCGGCATGTCAGCAGGCTTCCATGCGAAGATGTCCCAGTTCTCACGGAGGAACTGGATGAGCGCTTCTTCCTATTTAGAGTCGAGTGTTGTGGAGATATGAGTCGGAGCAGCACTGGGGTCGGTCGGGTGAATGTGAACGGGCTTCATCTCACCATACGACTGGAACGCTGACTCTGTGGCGGGCTTCTTGGCCCGCAATAAATCACTCGGATCCGCATTTTTCTGGTATTCCTGCAGCTCCACCACTGTTATCTGAGCATCGGCAATCTTTGAGCCCTTCTGAAAGCACTCTTCTGCCTTTTTCCGATTGCCAGTGATGGTGATCACACCCTTGGGACCAGGCATCTTCAATTTGAGGTACACGTAACATGGTCGAGCCATGAATCGTGCATAAGCTGGCCTGCCTAAAATAGCGTGATAAGCACTCTGGGAATCCACAACTTCAAACGTTAACTTTTCTTTGTGGAAATGCTTTGAATCGCTGAAAATCACATCAAGAGCAATTTGGCCGAGTGACTCAGCCTTCTTCCCAGGAATGACTCCATGGAAACTCATGTTGCTGGAACTGAGTCTGGACATCGGAATGCCCATTCCCTTCAGTGTCTCCGCATACAATATATTCAGGCCGCTACCACCATCCATCAGAACCTTAGTTAGTCGAGTGCCTTCGACAACTGGGTCGACCACCAAAGCTTGCCTCCCAGGGGTGGCTATGCGTGTCGGATGATCAAACTGGTCGAACGTGATGGCGGTCTGAGACCATTTTAGATAACTGGGTGTCGCCGGAGCAACCATATTCACCTCACAGTTGATAACTTTCAATCGACTTTTGCTCTCAACATCAGCAAAAATCATCAAGGTGGAATTGACATGGGGGTATCCTCCATCACTGTCCTCTTTGTCCTCAACCTTGTCCGACTCCTTTTCCTTATCCTTGGGTTGTTTTCCCTGAAACTGCTGGATTAAGAGTCGGCACTGGCGAGTGGTTTGTTTCGGGTAAATGAAGTTACCCTCCTCGTCTTTCTTCGTGTGGATGTGGCATGGCAAATCCATCATGTCGTTTACTTCCTTGTCCTTCACCTTCTTGGGGTTCCAAGATCCTTTGGGCTTCCCTTTAAACTTGCCCTGAGTCACGGCCAAGGCTTCTCCAGGAGCAGCTGGCTCGGCTTTCCGCTTCTGCTTCCGATTGGAGTTCCCTCCTCCACTTTCATGAGCAGTCGGCTTGTACTTGCCACTCCGGAGCCGATCCTCTTCTTCACCATTGGCATATTTGGTGGCAATCTCCATCATTCGACTCAGAGTCATGTCTCCGGTCCGACCGAACTTCAAACTTAACTCCCTGTTCTTAACGCCTTCCTTGAAGGCACATACTGCTTGGTGATCAGATACATTCTCCACCGTGTGATGTAATGTGATCCACCTCTGGATGTAATCCCTCAGGGTCTCATTCGACTTTTGCACGCAAACCTGCAGCTCTGTCAACCCTGCTGGTCGCTTGCAAGTTCCTTCAAATGTCCTGACAAACACTCGGGCAAGATCTTCCCAAGTGTAAATGCTGCTAGGCGCCAACTGATTCAGCCATGCTCTGGCCGAGCCCTCCAACATAAGAGGTAGGTGTTTCATGGCCACCTCATCATTGCCGCCGCCAATCTAAACAGCCACTTGGTAGTCTTCAAGCCAAGTATCGGGCTTGGACTCACCAGTGAACTTACTAACTATAGTCGCCAACCTGAAGTTGGGAGGAATCACCGTGGCCCTGATGGCTCTGCTAAAACACTCTGGTCCTGAGACATGAACTCTGCTGCTGGTGGGTACATCTCTATCATGGCCTTCTTCGTGAGCTCTGTTCCGGTCGACCAAACCCTGAACGATAATGGATCTCGCATCAAAGCCTGGTTCTCTGGGGTCGACTGGAACCCTTCGTCCAACACTGTGTTGGCGTATGTCATCTTGCTGTCGAGGGGCGTACGACCCACCCCTTGGGGGAGGAGTGGGCACTCGACGCCGATCATCGCGATCGAATTGTCCATCATACTGATCACGTCGACCTCCACGTCCCTCACGCCGTGGGGGCGATCTTGGGCTATGGGCCGACTGGACTGTATTCGCAGCGACGGATCTGCTGTGAATCCTATTACGCGACTGCGATACAGCTGAATTTTGATCTCCTGCTGCCCGGAGTAAATCTCTGATCTGCATCAAGCCTCTGCCAGCCTCTGACTGAGAGGGCTGAATTGACTCTGCTATACGGGCTGCAGCTGCTAGATTCTGAATCGGAGTTCGATATACCTGAGTCGGTGGTGGAAAGAGCTGACGTCGATTGGAGTCTGGTACTCGTTGCCGTGCATGCTCGTCGAGTGCTTGTTGGAGGTTCTCCAGTCGAGTGCGCTCAGCCAAGTTGGCCAAACGCGCGTCCTCTAGGGCGCAAACCTCGGGGGTTTCTCCTACGATAGGAGTATGTAGAGCATCCATGTTTCGGCGATGAAGATCTTCCCTTTGCAGCGAAGTGAGTGGCTCGGGTTGATACTCCTCATGGACCTGCGTTGGGTCGCCTCCGCCGTCCCATCCGTTGGTGTGGGGGAAGCCGGGAGGACTACACGGTCCATTGACCATCAGGACCTCCGCCGCTGGATCACTGCTGTCGCACTCGGATGCAGTCTCTACGGAGCCAGTCGACAGATCGAACAGGCCGTAGAGAGATTCGTCGGGCTCGATCGCCGCGACTTGGGGGGTGGCCAACTGGCGGGCCGCTGCATGCCTCACCCACCACTGAAGCCTCAACCGACCGGAGTGCTTGCGCTGGCGGGAGACAGGGAGGGAGGACGACGCAGGGGTCGACCGATATGGGGCCGACAGTTGCCGCAGCAGGACGCCGTGGACACATGCGCGAAAGTGTGTCGCCCCGCGGACCGGCAGCGCGTCAATGTCGAGTGGAGCCTCTTGGAGCCAAGCGGAGTCGTCGGTGATGAACGTGAGCGCACCGAGACGGATCTTGCGGTCCTCAACCAAAATTCCGCCAGAAACCATGATGAAGGTGATTGGAACAATCACAACTTCTCCAATAAGTCGCTAAGATACCTGCCCCATGATGGGCGCCAACTGTCGTGGTTCTAAGCCTCACAGTAGAATACGGGGGTAGGAATGGAGAGGCAAGATCCTAGCTATGGAGTAGTTGTATATGCAAGGGATTTACGAGTTCAGTCCCTTCTCGGAGGAAGTAACAGCCCTACGTCTTGGAGCCCGGAGGCGGTCGACTGGATTATATGCGTATGAGTTACAGGGGTGCGAACGCTTTACATTGAGGAGGGGGGTGGCTTATATAGAGTCTGCCAGACCCCTCCGGCCCTCAGTTATGCGGGGTTTAAAGTACATTAAGGCCTGGCGTTACTGGTAACACCCTACATAAAGCGCTATCATGACCATAAAGACTACTTAATAACAGACCGTTTGGGTGCAGAGTGACTCTTGATCTCCTGGTGGTCGAGTGAGGCTTCATGGTCGAGTGTCTTCGAGTCCATCGAGTGGAATCCTTCCAGGTCGACTGAAAGGCAGTTTCTTCTAGAGATGTCCTTGGGGAGGTTATCTTGGACAGGTCCATGACCCTACCCTAGGTACATGGTTTCATCACACACTGCATCCCTCTCCTCGCAAGGCACTATGATGATTCCACCGCTTCCTGGCATCTTGAGGACATTGTAGCCATGGTGAGTCACTGCCATGAACTTGGCCAGAGCTGGGTACCCAAGGATGGCATTGTATGGCATGCGAATGTGGGCGACGTCGAAGTCAATGAGCTCGGTGCGGTAGTTGTTGCTCTTCCCAAAGGTGACAGGAAGGCGAACTTGCCCTATTGGAACAGTGGAACCATCAGTGACTCCTAAGAAAGGCTTGGTCGGCTGAAGCTGATCATATGGCACTTGGAGATTGTTGAACGTCTCGACGGACAGGACGTTGAGCCCAGCTCCGCCATCGATGAGGGTCCTGGTGACTTGCACATTGCTGATGACTGGGGAACAAAGCATCGGGAGGACTCCGGCCGTTGCTGCGCACTTAAGCTGATCCGCTGAGCTGAACGTGATAGCGCACGCAGACCACCTGAGAGGGCGCGTGGCCTCAAGCTTGGGGAGGACTGCATTCACCTCGCGAGCAAACTGCTTGAAGATGCGCTGAGAAGCTGGGGCCTGAGCGCCGCCCAGGATGCAAGCGATTGCGCGCGGCTCCTGGAAGCCCTCAGTCCCCTCGTCCTGGTGATGGTCTTCATTCCTCCTTGGTGGTGGTGGCAGAGGAGGGAGGCCTGCGTTGCCCTGAGGGCGGTCCTCATGAGGCTGATCCTTCCAACCTCCCTTGTGAGGCTGGTCCTGCCAGCAGTCCTTGCGTGGCTGGTCACGCCACCCTTCACTACAAAAAAAAGAGACATCCGTGACATTTTGGGCCGAACAATTTTTTTTTCTGTCATACATATGACACTTCTATGACGATAATCGTGACAAAACCCGGTATCATCATAGATGTGGTGGGCTCCTACTTCTATGACAAAAAATCATGACAGAAAATGGGCTTTTCGTCCTGGGCGGGCCGGAGACGCAGCTGCATGACATTCTTTGGGCTGTCCATGACAGAAAAAACCATGGTAGAAGCGAGGGGGAGGAAAATTTTGGGGAGTTGCCGGTTACGGTGGGAGGTCGGGGGCGGAGCGATGCGCGTTTCTCTCGTACGTACGCGCATGTGTGCGAGGCGTTGGCTCTAACTGAACCCGAGCGAGGAGTTGGGCTCTAACTGAACCCGAGCGATTGCACTGCAGGCTACGCGTTACTGAACCCGAGCGATCAATCGATGGCTATTAACTGAACCCGATGGAGCGATTCCTTCACTACTGCTGCTAACTGAAGCTGATCGATGCTGCCTCTGGGAT